>NC_064839.1:13216377-13343877 GCF_024166365.1 Elephas maximus indicus | reverse complement strand
GCCCCTGCACCAGGGAGCTAGGGAGTGCTTCCTGATAGTCCCTGGGTGGCATTTCCTAGTGAAGACAACATTTGCAAGATTACTAATGAAGAAGTCATTTTTATATTTAAACAGAAATTTAGTTTCTGCCAGCACCACATTGAATCCTGTAGAAGTAACTCATAGGCTGTACTTGGAAAATACTCATCCCATATCACTTTTCTAAGAGATAAGACATTTCCTTTTCCCCTAAGGTGCCAGGATCTCTAAGTTGACATAATTCTGCACAAATCTCCCCAGTGGTTTAACTTAGAGTGTCCCAATCCCCTTTGGACCCTGGCCTCTGTAACTGGGCCATCACTCACTTAGCTTCACCTTATCTTTAAATAAATGTAACCAGGAGGGACTTGTTCAGCTCACCACCTCTTGAGTGATGTGAATTATTTATGTGGTCTTCATACGCATTTGTTAAGCTGCATACAGCCAAGTGGAGAGGAGCTGTTTGTCTCTTGTTCAGCCAGAAGGGTAAGACCCCAAGGTTGGGGTAAACAACAAGAACATCCGGAAGATTCTCCTTGGCTGGGTCTGAAGAAGCAGGATCACCTGGGGTTGTTGTCCTTGTCAGGCTCCCGGGTGGAGGCCCTTCAACGGGAGCTACTGGGCCAGCTGAGAGGATGGGAGTCTGAGGCCCAGTCCACAACCTGCCTGGCACATAGCACTAAGGCCCTGCAACACAGGCTCTGAAATGTGGGCCTCACTGAGCTGGCAGAAAAACATATGGCTAATAAAAGGAGGTTCAGGAAAAGGCTGTAGCTTCGTGGGAGTTTCGTATAAAGAAAATCAATCTGGAGTGATCCGAGAGACAAAGGCGTGCTCTGGTTAATTGGACATTCTAGTTAATAAAGATTTACCACGTGATACCAAGAAAGGAATCAGATTGGGAGTTAGCAGTGCTGGGTGTGAGCAGTTCAGCCTCTCTGGGCTTCATCTATCAAGTGAGCACCATGCTGTAGTCCTTGCTCAACTGGCATGAACAACAAGTGGGATTGTACATGCAGAAGAGCTCTCTAAGTCACAGAGGCCGTGTACTGCTCAGCTATACACTGATGTCATGGAGTGGCAAAGGTCACACAGTAAACCTAAGGAAGCTTTTTGCACCAAGCCCTTGCCTGAGCATGTTAGTTTTCCCATGGGAATTCAGAAGAAACTTCCCCAACCTCCCAGCCTCTACCTCTCATTGTAAGCAGTAATTATTGCCATGGCCACCTGTGAACTTCCTGGGTATTTGAGATTTGTCTGGGATTCAGGATTAACAAAACTTGCCCTGGTTTGCATGGAAGCCTGGAATAGACAACCCAGAAGAAAACCTGTGGGAATCATCTAGTCCAGATGTTTCCAACAACACCCAGTGGAGACCCTTTCAGAAACATGGGTGGGGCTGAGGGAAGCCTGGGGTCCTGGGCCTGGGGTTCCCCTCCCTCGTTTCATCAAGATCAGCTTTGCTTTGACCTCTTTACTTATGCTTTAGTGTAAGACTTCTTCTGAACAAGAACGGCAAGGCTATGATGTTCTGAAAAACCTTAGTAATAGACTAACTTACCAGAAAGGAAAGTGATTCCTAGAGAGAAAGAAACTGAAACCCATCTCTGGTGACTAGTGTAGAGCACAGGCTTCAGACTCCTGTTCAGAAATCACCCTGGAGCTTGTTCCTACAGCCTTGGTGTCACCACTGTCAAGATGGCCTGGGGAGAACAGTGTTGTGAGCTACTACTGGGACAGGTTGCCTGTTGAAGATGCCTGTGAGGGGCATGGTCTGTTTCCTCAGGTGGAATAAAATGGATACTCCCAGATCTTCCATCTGCTGTGGGACACTTCTAGCTTGATGGGTATATGGAGCACTGCCATCCTAGTTAGGGAGGCGCAGGTGGGGCCTTTGTAACAATCCCGAGAAACACCTTCCTCACCCCCATGAACCAACCCTGGCCCTCGCCACCTGGAGCTCCGTGGCCATCTCTCAAGGGTGGCAGGAGAACTTACAGATATTCAAAGCAATACATGTGGTGAGATGAAGTACTCGGAGGATCAATTAGCGCTTATTTCCTAGTCACCATAGGGTATACCCAAAACCAAAATCATTGCCTTCGAACTGATTCCGACTCACAGCAATGACCCTGTAGGGCAGAGAAGAACTATCCCATAGCGTTTCCAAGGCTATAATCTTCATGCAAGCAACCCATGATGCAGCTGGCAGATTCAAATCACTGAATTTTGGTTAGCAGTCAAGCACTTAACTACCATGCCACCAAGGCTCCACTACCATAGGGTAACACACTCTATATCAGACATCTTTTTTTTCTTTGTTTTAATAATTTTTATTGTGCTTTAAGTGAAAGTTTACAAATCAAGTCAGTCTCTCACACAAAAACCCATATACACCTTGCTACACACTCCCAATTACTCTCCCCCTAATGAGACAGCCCGCTCTCTCCCTCTACTCTCTCTTTTCGTGTCCCTTTTGCCAGCTTTTAATCCCCCACCCTGACCCTCTCATCTCCACTCCAGGCAGGAGATGCCAACATAGTCTCAAGTGTTCACCTGATCCAAGAAGCTCACTGCTAACCAACATCCCTCTCCAACCCATTGTCCAGTCCAATCCATGTCTGAAGAGTTGGCTTCGGGAATGGTTCCTGTCCGGGGGCAACAGAAGGTCTGGGGGCCATGACCACCGAGGTCCTACTAGTCTCAGTCAGACCATTAAGTCTGGTCTTATGAGAATTTGGGGTCTGCATCCCACTGCTCTCCTGCTCCCTCAGGAGCTCTCTGTTGTGTACGTTGTAAGGGCCGTCATCGATTGTAGGCGGGCACCATCTAGTTCTTCTGGTCTCAGGATGATGCAGTCGCTTGTTTGTGTGGCTCTTTCTGTCTCTTGGGCTCGTAACTGCCTTGTGTCATTGGTATTCTTCATTCTTCTTTCGTCCAGGTGGGTTGAGACCAATTGATGCATCTTAGATGGCTGCTTGCTAGCGTTTAAGACCCCAGACACTACTCTTCAAAGTGGGATGCAGAATGTTTTCTTAAGACATTTTATTATGCCAACTGACTTAGATGTCCCCTGAAACCATCGTCCCCAGACCCCTGCCCCTGCTACGCTGGCCTTCAAAGCATTCAGATTATTCAGGACACTTCTTTGCTTTTGGTTTAGTCCAATTGTGCTGACCTCCCCTGTATTGTGTGCTGTCTTTCCCTTCACCTAAAGTAGTTCTTATCTACTATCTAATAAGTGAATGCCCCCTCCCACCTCCCTCCCTCCCCCCACTTCTAACCACAAAAGAATGTTTTCTTCTCAGTTTAAACTATTTCTCAAGTTCTTATTATACTGGCCTTATACAATATTTGTCCTTTCGCACATGACTAATTTCACTCAGCATAAGGCCTTCCAGGTTCCTCCATGTTATGAAATGTTTCACAGATTCCTCACTGTTCTTTATCGATGTGTGGTATTCCATTGTGTGAATATACCATAATTCATTTATCCATTCATCTGTTGATGGGCACCTTGGTTGCTTCCATCTATTTGCTATTGTAAACAGTGCTGCAATAAACATGGGCCTGCATATATGTCTTCGTGTAAAGGCTCTTATTTCTCTAGGATATATTCCAAGGAGTGGGATTGCTGGATCGTATGGTAGTTCTATTTCTAGCTTTTTAAGGAAGCGCCAAATCGATTTCCAAAGTGATTGTACCACTTGACATTCCCACCAGCAGTGTAGAAGTGTCCCAATCTCTCCACAGCCTCTCCAACATTTATTACTTTGTGTTTTTTGGATTAATGCCAGCCTTGTTGGAGTGAAATGAAATCTCATTGTAGTTTTGATCTGCATTTCTCTAATGGCTAATGATCATGATCATTTCCTCATATATCTGTTAGCTACCTGAATGTCTTCTTTAGTGAAGTATCTATTCAAATGTTTTGCCCATTTTTTAATTGGGTTATTTGTCTTTTTGCAGTTGAGTTTTTGCAGTACCGTGTAGATTTTAGAGATCAGGCGTTGATCAGAAATGTCATAGCTAAAAACATTTTCCCAGTTTGTAGGTAGTCTTTTTGCTCTTTTGGTGAAGTCTTTGGATGAGCATAGGTGTTTGATTTTTAGGAGCTCCCAGTTATCTAGTTTTTCTTCTACATTGTTTATAATGTTTTGCATACTGTTTATGCCATGTATTAGAGCTCCTAACATTGTCCCTATTTTTTCTTCCATGATCTTTATCGTTTTAGATTTTATATTTAGGTCTTTGATCCATTTTGAGTTAGTTTTTGTGCATGGAGTGAGGTATGGGTCTCGTTTCATTTTTTTGCAGATGGGTAATTTTTTATCCAGTTATGCCAGCACCATTTGTTAAAAAGACTGTCTTTTCCTCATTTAACTGTTTTGGGGCCTTTTCAAATATCAAATGCTCATATGTGGATGGATTTATGTCTGGATTCTCAATTCTGTTCCTTTGGTCCATGTGTCTGTTGTTGTACCAGTACCAGGCTGTTTTGGCCACTGTGGCGGTATAATAGGTTCTAAAATCAGATAAAGTAAGGCCTCCCACTTTGTTCTTCTTTTTCAGTAATGCCTTATTTATCTGGGGCCTCTTTCCCTTCCATAGGAAGTTGGTGATTTGTTTCTCCATCTCATTAAAGAATGTCCTTGGGGTTTGGATCGGAATTGCATTAAATATATAGATCGCTTTTGGTAGAATAGAAATTTTTATAATGTTAAGTCTTCCTATCCACGAGCAAGGTATGTTCTTCAACTTATGTCTCTTTTGGTTTCTTGCAGAATTGTACTGTAGTTTTCTTTGTATATATCTCTGGTAAGATTCATTCCTAAGAATTTTAGCCTCTTGGGGGCTACTGTAAATGGCATTGATTTGGTGATTTCCTCTTCGATGTTCCTTTTGTTGTTGTAGAGGAATCCAACTGATTTTTGTATGTTTATCTTGCATCCTGATACTCTGCTGAACTCTTCTATTAGTTTCAGTAGTTTTCTGGAGGGTTCCTTAGGGTTTTCTGTGTATAAGATCGTGTCACATGCAAATAGAGATACTTTGACTTCTTCCTTGCCAATCTGGATGCCCTTTATTTCTTTATCTAACCTGATTGCTCTGGCTAGGACTTCCAGCATAATGTTGAATAAGAGTGGTGATAAAGGGCATCCTTGTCTGGTTCCCGATCTCAATGGGAATGTTTTCAGGCTTTCTCCATTTAGGGTGATGTTGGCTGTTGGCTTTGTATAAATGCCCTTTATTATGTTGAGGAATTTTCCTTCTGTTTTTATTTTGCTGAGAGTTTTTATCATGAATGAGTGTTGAACCTTGTCAAATGCCTTTTCTGCATCAACTGATAAAATCATGTGATTCTTGTCTTTTGTTTTAAAAAAATCTTGTCTTTTGTTTTATTTATGTAGTAGATTACATTAATTGTTTTTCTAATGTTGAACCATCCCTGCATACCTGGTATGAATCCCACTTGGTCATAGTGAATTATTTTTTTGATATGATGTTGAATTCTATTGGCTAGAATTTTGTTGAGGATTTTTGCGTCTACATTCCTGAGGGATATAGGTCTATAATTTTCTTTTCTTGTGGTGTCTTTACCTGGTTTTGGTATCAGGGATATGGTGGCTTCATAGAATGATTTTGGGAGTATTCTGTCTTTTTCTATGCTCTGAAATACCTTTAGTAGTAGTGGTGTTAACTCTTCTCTGAAAGTTTGGTAGAACTCTGCAGTGAAGCCGTCTGGACCAGGGCTTTTTTTTGTTGGGAGTTTTTTGATTACCTTTTCAATCTCTTCTTTTGTTATGGGTCTATTTAGTTGTTCTACCTCTGTTTGTGTTAGTTTAGCTAGGTAGTGTGTTTCTAGGAATTCATCCATTTCTTCTAGGTTTTCAAATTCGTTTGAGTATAGTTTTTCATAGTAATCTGATACGATTCTTTTAATTTCACTTTGGTCTGTTGTAATATCGCCCATCTCATTTCTTATTTGGGTTATTTGCTTCCTCTCCTGTTTTTCTTTTGTCAGTTTGGCCAGTGGTTTATCAATTTTGTTGATTTTTTCAAAAACCAGCTTTTGGTCTTGTTAATTCTTTCCATTGTTTTTCTCTTTTCTATTTCATTTAGTTCAGCTCTAATTTTTATTATTTGTTTTCTTCTGGTGACTGTGGGTTTCTTTTGTTGCTCTTTTTCTATTTGTTCAAGTTGTAGGGGTAATTCTTTGATTTTGGCCCTTTCTTCTTTTTGGATGTGTGCTTTTATTGATATAAATAGGCCTCTGAGCACCGCTTTTGCTGTGTCCCAAAGGTTCTGTTAGGAAGTATTTTCATTCTTATTGGATTCTCCGAATTTCTTTATTCTGTCCTTAATGTCTTCTATAATCCAGTCTGTTTTGAGCAGGGTATTGTTCACTTTCCAAGTGTTGGAATTCTTTTCCCTGCTTTTCCTGGTATTGATTTCCACTTTTATGGCCTTATAATCAGAGAAGATGCTTTGTAATATTTCAATGTGTTGGATTCTGCTAAGGCTTGCTTTGTGACCTAACATGTGGTTTATTCTAGAGAATGTTCCATGTGCACTAGAAAAGAAAGTATACTTGGTTGCTGTTGGGTGGAGTGTTCTGTATATGTCCACGGGGTCAAGTCGGTTGATTGTGGCATTTAGATCTTCCATGACTTTATCAAGCTTTTTTGTGGATGTCCTGTCCTTCACCAAAAGTAGGGTGTTGAAGTCTCCTACTATTATTGTGGAGCTGTCTATCTCACTTTTCAGTGCTGATAGAGTTTGTTTTATGTATCTTGCAGCCCTGTCATTGGGTGCATAAATATTTAATATGGCTATATCTTCTTGGTGTATTGTCCCTTTAATCATTATATCATGTCCTTCCTTATCCTTTATGATGGATTTAACTTGAAAGTCTATTTTGTCAGAAATTAATATTGCCACTCTTGCTCTTTTTTGATTGTTGTTTGCTTGATATATTTTTTTTTTCCATCCTTTGAGTTTTAGTTTGTTTGTGTCTCTAAGTCTAAGGTGTGTCTCTTGTAGGCAGCATATAGACGGGTCTTGTTTTTTAATCCATTCTGCCACTCTCTGTCTCTTTATTGGTGCATTTAGTCCATTTACATTCAGGGTAATTATGGATAGGTATGAATTTAGTGTTATCATTTTGATGTCTTTTTGTGTGTTGTTGACAGTTTCTTTTTCTCACTTGATTTTATGTGCTGAGTAGATTTTCTTTATATATTGTCCTTTCCTTATATTTGTTGTTTTTGATTTTGTTTCTGCTGAGTCTGTATTTTTCCCTCGTATTTTATTTTGATGAGTAGGATAGTTTGTCTCCTTTGTGGTTACCTTATTATTTACCCGTACTTTTCTAAATTTAAAACTAACTTTTATTTCTTTGTATCGCCGTATCTTCCTCTCCATATGGAAGGTGCATGATTACAGTTCTTAGTCCCTCTTTATTATTTTAATGTTGTCTTCTTTTATATAAAAACGCTGCCGTTACCCTGTGTTGGGCTTTTTTTTTTTTTAATCTTGCTTTGTTTTTTTTGATTTCCCTGTCTGGGTTGATTTCTGGTCGCTCTGCTCAGTGTTCTAGTCTTGGGTTGATACCTGATATTATTGATTTTCTAACCAAAGAACTCCCTTTTGTATTTCTTGTAGTTTTGGTTTGGTTTTTACTAATTCCCTCAACCTGTGTTAATCTGGAAATGGCTTGAAATGTCTTAATTTCACCTTCATATTTTAGAGACAGTTTGATGGATATATGATTCTTGGCAGGCAATTTTTTTCCTTCAATTTTTTAAATATGTCATCCCATTGCCTTCTTGCCTGCATGGTTTCTGCCAAGTAGTCCAAGCTTATTCTTATTGGCTCTCCTTTGTAGGTGACTTTCCGTTTATCCCTCGCTGCTCTTATAATTCTCTCTTTATCTTTGGTTTTGGCAAGCTTGATTATAATATGTCTTGGTGACTTTCTTTTAATATCTACCTTCTGTGGAGTTTGATAAGCATCTTGGATAGATATCTTCTCATCTTTCACAATATCAGGGAAGTTTTTTGCCAACAAATCTTGAACAATTTTCTCTGTATTTTCTGTTATCCCTCCCTGTTCTGATACTCGAGTCACTCATAGGTTATTTCTCTTGATAGAGTCCCACATGATTCTTAAGGTTTCTTCAATTTTTTAAATTCCTTTATCTGATTTTTCTTCAAATACATTAGTGTCAAGTGATTTATCTTCGAGTTCAGAAATTCTAGCTTCTACTTGCTCAATTCTGCTGCTCTGACTTTCTATTGAGTTATCTAATTCTGTAATTTTATTGTTAATCTTCTGAATTTCTGATTGCTGTCTGTCTATGGATTTTTCCAGCTTATTAAACTTTTTTTTTTTATTAAACTTTTCATTATGTTCCTGAATAATCTTTTTAATTTCTTCAACTGCTTTATCTGTATGTTCCCTGGCTTCTTCTGCATATTGCCTCATTTCCTTCCTGATGTCTTGAAGGGTTTTGTATATTAAACTTTTGTATTCTGCATCTGGTAATTCCAGGAATGCACTTTCATCTAGAAGATCCCTGGATTCTTTGTTTTGAGAGCCTGTTGAGGTGATCATTGTCTGTTTCTTTATGTGACTTGATATTGACTGTTGTCTCTGAGCCTTCTATAAGTTATTGTATTAGTTTATACTTGCTTACTGTGTCGTAGCTGCTTGGTTTGTTTTCTCTTGGTATACCCCTATGGGTTGCTTGAGTGAGCTAGCTTGATTCTTTTCGCCTTTGGAGCTGTGGTGTCCTGTCCCCAACTGGCTAGAGCTGTTATCAGGTATATCAGTCTAGGAGTCCATTCAGTTTTCTTGTATGAATTCAGCTCAGCTTTCCAGGTAGCTGATCATCAACTGTGTGGTACAGGCTCTGTCCAACAATCTTAGAGGGGGTGGGGTGATTGGCGTATATACCTGTATCTGATTGCAGCAGGTGGTCACGCTCTGAACAAGGCAGGGGGCTGAGAACTGACCCCCATGTGTCTCTGAGGAAAATGCTTCTCTGTTCCCTAGAGCGTGCTAGTGGGTGAGTTCTGCAGAGGGACCATGGGCACCCAAAGTTTTTGGTTGTAAAGACTGGGAGGTACTAGTTATCTCTGGACCCCTGTCGCAGGTGGCTGGGTGACCTGAGTGGAGCTACCAGTCCTTAGGTCCCTGATGTGGTAGGTGAGAACCTTGTTTAATAGGCAAAACAATGTCAAACATCAAACACCCACCTCTCCACCGCACAGCTGGAATGGTTGGAGTTTGCCAACAAGTGCCTATTCTCCCAAAATAGGCCCACACAGGTCCATGCAGAAGGGAACGGTGCTCAAGGTCCACGGACAGTTTATGCCTGGACAGGAGCCGCTTCTGTCCTGAGCTCCCCCGGTTAATGGAGCTAGCAAATTATCTTTTCCCCCCAGTTGCAAATTTTTTCCTTCCCCAAGGCTGGGAGGATGGCTTTAGGTGCTCACCAGGTTCTATCTCAGGCCCAGGAATCCAACCACTGCAGCTGTCTTGGGGGTGGGGGGAGCGCGGTAAAATACACCCAAGTACTTAGCTTTTGCCGAGAGCGCCGTTCTCCTCAGGTTCCAAAGGTATGAGTGGGCTGTGTGGCTCGCTGCTTCTCCCTGAGGAAACTGTGGCCCAACGCTGGTACCAGCCTGCTGCCGTGGCCGCCACTGCTCTGGGAATGGTGCCTGATGGCTCCCTGCGATTCAGGTCTCCACTTCTGAAAGGTCTCTCCTCCCCCACCCCTCAGTTCGTTGTCTAAGCTTGCCTTTGATGCTCAGGGCTCCCAGCTTCTCACAAAAATACTCGTTTTACTTGTTTTTTTCTGGTCTTTGTTTTAAAGAGGGCTCGCGGGAAGCGTCTGCCTATTCCACCATCTTGGCATCCCCTCCTATATCAGACATCTTTTAACTCAGCTAATCTACAATAGCCAATGAGATAGTGGACCGGTCAGGAAATGTGGTAGAGTGTTATGTAAGGGGGCCTCCACTGTCAGCCTCCTTGGTAGGACCAGAGCCTACCAAAGCCTGATCTATTTTTTAGAAGGAGTCCAAGAGCCAACTTTCTACATGAGATATCCTGAATTTCAAACACACTCTATTTAAACAGAAACACCATGTAAGCCAAGTAAACTCACTGGAGGGCTGCATCCCACCCTTGGACCACCGGTCTGACACTTATTTTTGGTCCAGAGTTTTGAATAATAACATTGCTTCAGTGGTGTCTTAGTCATCTAGTGCTGCTATAACAGAAATACCACATGTGAATGGCTTTAACAAACAGAAGTTTATTTTCACAAAGTCTAGTAGGCTAGAACTCCAAATTCAGGGCATTAGCTCTTGGGGAAGGCTTTCTCTGTGTGCCCTGGGCGAAGGTCTTTGTCATCAGTCTTCCCCTGAACTAGGAGTTTCTCCATGCAGGAACCCTTGGTCCAAAGGACATGCTCTCCTGCTGGAGCTGGTTTCTTGGTCGTACGAAGTGTCCCCTCTCTGCTTGCTACCCTTTCCTTTTATCTCTTATAAGATAAAAGGTGGTGCAGGCCACACTCCAGGGAAACTCCCTTTACGTTGAATCAGAGATGTTACCTTAGTAAGGGTGTTGCAATCCCACCCTAATCCTTTTTAACATAAAAGTAGAATCACAGAATGGAGGACACCACACAGTACTGGGAATCATGGCCTAACCAAGTTGACACATAATTTTGGGGGACACAATTCAATCCATGACAAGTAGCTTACATTTTACTTTTACTGCCAGATAGGGTGACCAGCTTGCCCCAGTTTTTCCAGAATCGTCCTGGGTTTAGCACTGAAAGTCTCTGTTGGTTACCTTACTGTCAGAGAATGTGATTATGTTTTGTTGACTGGTCCTGAAAGGTGATGACTAACCTGTTAAGGTAGGAAAGACATTTGTGCAATCAGATAGATTCTGGATTTATGTCTTCTCTCAGCCCTTAACCATCTGTGTGACATCTTGGGCACATTCCTCAACCTTCCAGAGTCTCAGTTTCCTCACCCGTGAAATGAGAAGATTGACAGCATTTACTTCCCAGGGTTGTTGGCATTATATGGCACACTAAACACAAAGTGTTCAGCACTGCCTGGCCAAGAAAAGACAGCTATCGTTATTGAGTGAGCACTGAAGGCATGAGATATGTTGGCCCTTATGATTACTAACCTTTGCCTTAGCTGACTGGAAAACCCAGAACTCCTGGGCTACCTGTTGACAGGAGACATCTTTTCTTTAGTCCCTTTGCTATGCTCTTTGACGTATCAGACTGTAACATCTGTGATATCCTGTGAAGAAAGGGGAGCTCACCTGTTACTTTCTGCCTCCAGCCATGGGCCTCAGAAGACTGCAGTCTCACATGCCATTTGAAGGTGTGCAACCTGTCTGTTATGCATTCATTTACGTCCCCCAGAATGTGTGTCCACTTGGCTAGGCCATGATGCCCAGTATTCTGTTGTTGTCCTCCATTTTGTTAGTTGATGTAATTACCCTCTGTGTTGTAAATCCTAACCTGTATGATATTAATGAGGCAGGATTAGAGGCAGTTATATTAATGAGGTAGAACTCAATCTACAGGATTAGATTGCCTTTTAAGTCAGTTTCTTTTGAGATATAAAAGACAGAAATGAGCAGAGAGAAGAGGAACCGCCTACCACTAAGAAAGCAGAGCCGAGATCAGAGCATATTTTTTGGACCTGGGGTCACTTCGCTGAGAAACTCCTAAACCCAGGTAAAGATTGATGACAAGGACCTTCCCAGAGAGCTGACAAAGACGGAAAGCTGTCCCTGGAGCTGGTGTCCTGAATTTGGACTTCTAGTCTCCTAGACTGAGAGAATAAATTTATGCTTGTGAAAGCCATCCACGGGTGATATTTCTGTTATAGTAGCACTAGTTAACCAAGACACTGTCCGTTCAGACACTGGGACAAACCAAGGTGCTGATCCAGGAGAAGGGAGTTCCCCTTGTGCCCTTCTCTCTGTTCCTTTGAACCTGGGAGGAAGAGGGGCCTGGCCAGCAGGCTCAGCTGACAGCGTGGGTGTATCTCCTTGCTGTCAAGGTAAATCTAAGTCACAGGAAATTTCACCTACAGCTTTCAAAAGGTTTTATCATAAGTACTTTGCCTGTATTAACAAACTCTGGACAGAGCAAAGCAAAAGATTTCCATATATTAAAAGGAAAAGTAGTGTTTTGGTTTGTGTGTATGTGCTGTTTCCTGGCAAATGCCAAGTCTGCCAAATCATGGCTGCATGCTGACCAAAAGCAGTTCTTAGTAGTATTCTGTGATCTTTTTTAGCCCTCCCAAAATTACCAATTAAAAAGGGAAAATGTCGCAGACCCAATAAATTTCTAAGGAGTTATTTTCAGATGTTGAATCCATATTATAGGGTTTTCAAACTCAGTATTGAATAAATATCAAATTCCCCAGGAGACAGGCATTGTTCCAAAAGAGATTTTCCCCAGGGTCCCGAGATCTGTAAATCGAGATAATTCTACGCATTGCTGCTCGAGTATGGAAATTACCAACAAAAGAAATTAAAAGCAGGAACCCCATGATTATACTAATGCATTGATCAAGTCGTTCTTCTCTGTTTCACCGCCAGCATGGCACATAAATAACATGTGGGCAATTACCGTGAGTAAATTATATGTGTTTTATAACCTTCCGTGAACATTTTTCCTTTAAAAAACAACAAAACAAAGCAAAACAAAAATATTCCTCGGGGGGAAATGAGTACCAGAGAAAAGAGTAAAATATGTTTTAAAATGTTTCTATGCATGGAGTAATGGAGTTGGGTAAGGTGGGACCCTCCTTGTAAAGTTAGTTGGGCGGGAGCTTGGCTTCCTTCATAGATGTAGGTCAGGTGACTCTCTCTAACTCTCTCCCTCTCCTACAGGTAATTCTCCCTTCGTCTCACATCTTTGTCTACCTACTTCTCTTTCTCAGTCTCTTTTCTCTTTCCTCCTCCATGTCTCTGTTTCACTTTCTCTCTCTCACCAATGAGGATTGGGAGGATTTGAGAAAGCAAATAAGTTCCTGAGTGATATAAACAGTTTAGTGCTTGGCTGCTGACTGAAATGTTGGCAGTTCGATTCCAACCACAAGCACCTTAGAAGAAAGGCCTTGTGGTCTACTTCCAAAAATTCAGCCACTGAAAACCATATAGAGCACAGTCCTACTCTGATACGTACGGGGTCACCATGGGAATCTGAGAAGTGAGATCACTACTTGAATCTTTTAGGCCCTGTTTCCCCTTTAAATGCTGCTCTTGCAAGAAAGAATTGCCAATGGGCTGGCCACACAGACAGCCCCAGGTCAAGGACTCACTTAATTCAGCAATCTTGGCCTCCAGTTGATAAGCACAGCCCACCTCCCCTAGATACACTTATTCTAGGTAAGATTCCCCAGCAGGCTATTGTGCTGGCCACTCACACTACTTTGGCATGTGTAGGTGGAGGACAGATTGGATGCCCATCTTTCTTTGGATTTTTAACCCAGTTGAAGTCCACTTTTCCTTCTGCCATCTTGACTTCATGCCTGCAACCATTCTGCCTACCTGCAATTCCTTTATAGCAGGCTTATGGCCTAGTAGGGGAGACACACAGCAAATACACAATGTAACACAACATCAAGCGTATGGTAGGCCCAATGCCCTAATGGGGAGAAAACAGGGGCCTCTGTCCCCACCTTGGGGCACAAGGGGAGGTTTCTTGGAGGCAGGAGTGCCCAAGCTGAGATTTAAGATTGAATAGGAGTATTTCAGTCTGTCCTCCAAAAAACAAACAAAAACAGTGGAGACAGGAAGAAAAGGGCACTCAAGGCAGGAATAGCATCAAATATCAGCCCTTTGTGTGAGTTTCTAAACCAGGGAACCTTCTTGCACTCCATGCTTCTGGTCTGTCAAATTCCCAATAGCCTGGCCTCCTGCTCTTTTCACTGGCTGAGATCCTTACAGCGCTGGGCAATGCTGACAGGTAACTGGCCTGAGAGACACAAAGAATGGGCAAAACCAGAGTTTCACCAGTGCATCTAAAGTGGGTTTTGTGCCAAAATAAAGTAAGATCTCTTTTTCCACATAAAAGTTTCTCCATCATTTTCCTCACAATTTTAAATCTCCAAAACTTTTGACCAGTTTTGGCAAAATGCAACCACTACAAAACACCCTGAGGCTCCTACTTGGACTTGATCTGTGACTCAGTTACCTCCACTGGAGATCTTCCTTTGTCCCTCTCAGCCCCTGGAGGGCACAGGCTCAGCACTAGCTGGACCTGGGTTCACATTCTGGCTTTGTCCTTCCCTGTGTAGATGAGTAGGACAAGTTACTTACACCTCTCTGAGCTACCAAGTCCTCATCCATAAAAAGATAAGTAAGTCACTTTAACAATCAAGATGGGTCATGTCAGTAAAGCACTACGTCCCAGTTCCTAGCTCATAGTGGGCAACCAATATACATATGTGGTTTCCCCTCACCAGTCTTTAACTCACAAGCAAATTGCCCATTCATGCTCTTTGACATGAGACTAGAATAGAGAAGAAAATAGCAGGTAGTGTCCAGGGGCCACCCAGGTCTTCATGCAGACCTTACCTGTCACCTCCCATCTCATGACCCTGTAGGTGCTGCCTTCCCGTGTCTCCTAGGAGATGAAGGAAAGCTACATGTGATAGAATATCCACTCTATTGTGCTTATTTCTGTTGGAGCATCCCTTGAGGACCTTTGACCAGGAGAAGGAATCTCTCATGTGACTAGAAATCTGTGTCTGCTCCATGTTGCACGAGTGAAGATGCTCTTCCTTGCTTTGTCTTTCAGCATCTCTGAGTGAACCCACCTCCCTCCCTGGGCGAGTACCTCCTTCACAAGGGGGCTCCATTCCTTCAATGGACCTTATCTGCTTTCCTTACATGGGATCCTGAGCTAAACCTTCCGGCTTCTCTCTATGCATTCTGGCTGACTGCACCAAAATATAAAGATCATGATGTAGGTATTTTTGTATTCAAGGATCATACGCAAGTGTTCATTTGAAGGTTCAGTGGCATTTTGAAATGAGAACATCATATATAAAGATGTCAGTGATGGAGCCTCCCACAGTGAGGTTGAAAGAGAGAGAGGAATAAAATGAATAGAAGAGTTCCTGGGATACAAGAAATTGTAACATCTCATTATTTAGATTACCCTACATATAATTTTCCAATATTTGGTATTAGAGACTTTTGAAGGTATTGGTTAAAATCACTTCATGCCTGACGTCAGTCTTATTAATTATCTAGCTAAAATAAAACCTTAAAAATAGCTGATTAGAGTAAGGAAGAAATTTTCTGATAAATGCAAATTCCCCACCATTTTCAAAGCCATGCTTGCAGCAGGCAGAAATAGAAAAACCGGGGGGTGATGGTCCTTCAGCTTTTCAGCGTCCTGACATGGAGCAGTGTGGAGTCGGGAAAGCTCATAATGCCTGTAGGATTGAATTGTGTTTGAAACAACCGCCGCTTCCCCCAAGCAGTCTCCTGCCGCCATAACAGGCCAAATGCTCCGGACTCTGATGGTAACTGTGCTATGATCATCTCATCTCCTCATTGCCTTTATTGTGGCTTCCAGCCCTTTGTGAGCTAGTGAACCGTTTGATCAATGTGCCCTGTCATCTTGGGGCAGAATCAGCACCAACGTGCATCTCTGAGCTATGCCCTCCCTCTGGGGGCTCCTCCCCAGCCACAGAAGGAGCCCAGCCTCCCAAACACCTACCTAGGCTCTTAACTCCTTGGACTGTCTGGGCCTCAAGTTCAACATCCCTGGCCTGCACCTCAAGCTATCCCAACTCACGCACAGGCAGCTGGCATAGCAGTTCCAGAAAACATCTACGGAAGACAATTTTAAGCAGGAGGGATCCATCACCCCACACAAACTTAGCAGTTGACCAGCTGTCATGGATTGAATTATGTCCCCCCCTAAAATGTGTGTATCAGTTGGGCTGGGCCATGATTCCTGGTATCGTGTGATTTTCCTATATGTTGTAAATCCTGCCTCTATGGGTTAATGAGGGAGGATGGGTGGCAGTTGTGTTAGTGAGGGGGGACTTGACCTACAGGATTGGATTATGTCTTAAGGCGATCTCTTGAGATATAAAAGATAGAAGCAAGTAGAGAAACAGGGGGACCTCATACCACCAAGAAAGCAGCACTAGGAGCAGAGCGCATCCTTTGGACCCGGGGTCCCTGCCTTTGAGAAGCTCCTCGACCAGGGGAAGATTGAAGACAAGGACCTTCCTCCAGAGCCAACAAAGACAGAAAGCCTTCCCCTGGAGTCGACGCTCTGAATTTGGACTTGTAACCTACTAGACTGTGAGACAATAAATTTCTCTTTGTTAAAGCCATCCACTTGTAGTATTTATGTTATAGCAACACTCAATGACTAATACACCAGCACATATGTTGTTATAACTTAGAGAATTTGGAGGAGGTCTTCCCCTACACCCAAGTAATTTCAGTTCCTAGGGTCTTCAAAGAGCCTGGATTTCTACCCAGAGTAACTCCTCTGAGTCAAGGCATTTTCTTGAAAAGCCCCCATGAATCGACCCACTTCTTTGCCACATAGCGATAGCTGCCAGCCCTAGCTCTCCTGACCATGCCCTGCAGTTCGGAGCTGCTGTCACATATCTGGGCTCCTTTACTCCATTGGCTAATTTGTTTCTCTCTGATAAATGGAAGTGTGTTCACCTCAGTTCTGATCAGGGGTGTGGTGCTCAGATGTCCTACCTAAGTTAATACTCAGAGAAAATGCACGAGTACAGCCACATCTCTGGTTAAAATATTGAAATAATGATGTCCTGGCTGGTAAAGGACAATGCCCCAGCCTCCCTGAGAGTCATCTCACCACCCCGACCATGCCATATCTCCTTCAGACCCTTGAACCTCCAATAATCCATCAACTAAAAGGTTAATGTCTGGGAGCACAGAGAGCTTCCAGGAACCTGCTCCCATTACACTGGTGCAAGTTGTTGTTGTTGTTAGATGCCATCGAGTCGGTTCTGATGCTTAGTGAACCCCCTACGTACAACTGAACAAAACACTGCTCAATCCTGCACCGATCTCCCAATTCTTGCTATGCTGGAGCCCATTGTTGCAGCCACTATGTAAATCCATCTCATTGAGGGTCTTCCTCTTTTTCAATGACCCTCTACTTTACCAAGCATGATATCCTTCCCCAGGGACTGGTCCCTCCTGGTAACATGTCCAAAGTATGTGAGAGGTAGTCTTGCCATCCTTGCTTCTAAGCTGCATGGTGGCTGTACTTCTTTCAAGGCAGCTTTGTTCCTTTTTCTGGCAGTTCTTTGCCAATACTATAGTTCAAAGGCATCAGTTCTTCTTCGGTCTTCTTTATTCATTGTCCAACTTTCACATGCATATGAGGCAATTGAAAACACCGTGGCTGGGGTCAGGTGCACCTTAGTCCTTAAATTGACATCTTTGCTTTTTAACACTTTAAAGAGGTCTTTTGCAGCAGATTTGCCCAATGCAATGTGTCTCAAAAGCAGTGGTTAAATGTTTTGGATATACCCCATCCCCCTCCTCGGCAAGGAACTAGGTCTTCCCACCTTCACCACTGAGGCATCCAAGGCTCACTCTCCATCACACAGGGAGTGAAGTCATTGAGTGGCCTGTGTTATTAAGTGGGCAATTGTCACCATAAGATCCGTCAGGCTGAATTTAAGCTTGGGGTTGGGAGACATCCCTCTCACCTTGCAGGATGATCAGCAGGCATCAGGCTGGCCATTGTCATTGGGATGCCCTTACCTTGCAGGATAATCTGTGAGAATCAGGCTGGCCACTGTCATCGGCCAGTCCTCATTTTTCAGGACAACCAGCAGGCATCAAGATGACCACTGTCATTGCACTGTCCTCCCCAGACAGGTCTGAGCGTGACAGCCACAGCTCCATGCACAGCCCATCAAGCTGAGGGGCAAGGGCAATGGGGGTGACTTTGCTTCCCCACTGCCCCCATCACTGACAAGGGAAGATGCCTGCTCAGAGGGAGGCACAAAGCCACCCCTGCTGACACTGCAGACCTGTCCATGTGGTCTCTCCCACCCTGCTCCCAGCGCTTAGGGTCTTTATCAGGTCTGAAATAACCTTATCACTTACTCTCTAAAATTTTTGCCTATGACAAAAGCCATATGCCTAGAATCTAAAAAAAAAAAAAAAAAAAAACTTTTTCAAACAATTGGCTCTGCTATTTTGAAACTTCTTAGCTTAGAAGAGACTCCTTTTCTCTTCTCTGAACATTCCTGCTGTGACAACCCCTCTTTCAGAGCTAGTGGTCAAGGCCAGGTTTCAGGGAAACGTGTGTTTCTTGTGATAAGGTAATGTGCCACATATGTTAGTTAATCTTTTCCTTGGGTACCTTGTTCCCTTCTTTTTTGGAATCATGGCGACCCCCATGTTATGGATTAAATTCTGTCCCCCCAAAATATGTGTCAACCTGGCTAGGCCATGATTCCCAGTATTTTGTGATTCTCCAATATTTTGTGATCTGATGTGATTTTCTTAAGTGTTGTAAATCCAACCTATATAATGTTAAAGAGGCAGGATTAGAGGCAGTTATGTTTATGAGACAGGGCTTAATCTACTAGATTAGGTTGTATCTTGAGTTAGTCTCTTTTGAGATACAAAAGGGAGAGTAAAGCAGAGAGACAGAGGGACCTTCTACTGCCAAGAATGAAGAACTAGGAAGGCAGCTTATCCTTTGGACCTGGGGTCCCTGTGCTGAGAAACTCCTAGACCAGGGGAAGACTGATGACAAGGATCTTCCACCAGAGCTGACAGAGAGAGAAAGGCTCCTCTTGGAACTAGTACCCTAGATTTGGACTTCTAGCCTCCTAGAGTGTGACAGAATAAGTTTGTGTTTGTTAAAGCCATCCACTTGGGTATTTCTGTTATAGCAGCACTAGATAACTAAGACAGAATTTGGTACTGAGAGTGGGGTGCTGCCCTAACAAATACCTACAAAGTGGAAGTGGTTTTGAAACTGTGAATGGATAGAGGCTGGAAGAGTATTAAGTGTCTAATAGTAAAAGCCTAGATTGCCTTGATATGACTGTTGGTGGAATTATGGATAGCAAAGACAATTTTGGTGAGGACTCAGAAGGAAGTGAGGAGGGCTGGAACTCTAGAGATGGCAAAGATGGCAAGAAGCAGCAGCAGAGAAAGGGCAGCAGCAGAACCAGGTGACCAGCACAAGACTGCTCTGGAGCTGACCCATAGAAGGAGAGAGTTGAGTGTCTTTGTGCAGGAGGCTTCCTGGGGGATTGGGGTACCTCTGGGCACTTGGGTCTGGAAGGCAGAGCTGAAGCACAGGGCAGAGAGGTCTCTACCCAGAATCCAGAAAGTGTGGCCAACATTCAGAGTCTGGAGGGCAGGGCCATTGCCTAAATGGCCTAAGAGAACAGAGCATTATTTTTAAGCCTTGAGAGATAATGTAATGTAGTCTTCTGACTTGCTTGGTGCCTGTAAGGAAATGTCTATCTTGTGGAACTGAATGTGAAAATTATCAAACAATATCATTAATATCACACACAAGTAAAATTTTGCTGAAGATCATTCAAAAGCGGCTGCAGCAGTATATCAACAAGGAACTGTCAGAAATTCAAGCCGGATTCAGAAGAGGATGTGGAAGTAGGGATATCTTTGGTGGTGTCAGATGGATCTTGGCTGAAACAGAGTACCAGAAAGATGTTTACCTGTGTTTTATTGACTGTGCAAAGGCATTCAACTGCGTGGATCATAACAAATTATGGATAACATTGCAAAGAACAGGAATTCTGGAACACTTAATTGTTACTCATGAGGAACCTGTATGTAGATCAAGAGGTAGTCGTTCAAACACTGCGTGGTTTAAATTCAGGAAAGGTGTGCATCAAGGTTGTATCTTTTCATCATACTTACTAAATCTATATGCTGAGCAAATAATCTGAGAAACTGGACTATATGAAGAAGAACAGGGTATCCAGATTGGATGAAGGCTCACTGACAATCTGCATTATGCGGATGACACAACCTTGCTTGCTGAAAGTGAAGAGGACTTGGAGCACTTACTGATGAAGATCAAAGGTTACAGCCTTCAGTATGGATTACACCTCCACATTAAAAAAAAAAAAAGAAATAAAACAAAAATCCTCACAAGTGGACCATTAACCAACATCATGATAAATGGGGAAAAGATTGAAGTTGTCAAGAATTTCATTTTATGGGGGTCCACAATCAACACTCATAGAAGCAGCAGCCATGAAATCAAAAGACTCATTGCATTGAACAAAGGACCTGCTGCAAAGGACCTCTTTAAAGTGTTGAAAAGCAAAGATGTCACCTTGAAGACTAAGGTATGCCTGACCCAAGCTATGGCATTTTCAATCACCTGTGATTCATGTGAAAGCTGGATGATGAATAAGGAAGACCGAAGAATTGACACCTTTGAATTGTGGTGTTGGAGAATGTTGAATATACCATCGACCGCCAAAAGAACAAACAAATCTGTCTTGAAAGAAGTATGACCAAAGTGTTCCTTGGAAGCAAGGTTGGTGAGACTACATCTCACATACTTTGGACATGTTATCAGGAGGGAGCAGTCCCTGGAGAAGGCCATCATGCTTAGTAGAGGGTCACTGAAAAAGAGGAAGACCCTTAATGAGATGGATAGATACAGTGGTTGCAGCAATGGGCTTAAGAATAACAACTATTGTGAAGATGGTGCAGGACTGGGCAGTGTTTCTTTCTGTTGTACATAAGGTTGCTATGAGTCAGAATGGACTCAATGGCACCTAATATAGTAATAATCTTGTGCCTGTTACATCTTTATACTTTGGAAGCAGATAACTTGTATTCTATATTTCACCAATGAAAAGGAATTTTGCCTCAGGAGATTTTGGACTTGGAGTTGATTTAAGATGTTTGCTATGATTTGATGAGGTGAACATATTTTACATGTGGCAAGAACTTTAATTTTGGGGGGCCAAAGAATAGAATGCCATGGATTGAATTGTGCCCTCCAAAAATGTGTGCCAAGTTGGCTAGGCCACGATTCCAAGTATTTTGTGATTCTCCATCATTGTGTCATCTGATGTGATTTTCTTATGTGTTGTAAATTCTACCTCTGTGATGTTAATGAGGCAGGATTACAGGCAGTTATGTTAATGAGGCAGGACTCAATCTATATCTTGAGTCAATCTCTTCTGAGATATATATAACAGAGAAGCTAGAAGAGATAGAGAGGGACTTCCTACCATCAAGAATGAAGATCCAGGAGGGCAGCTCATCCTTTGGAACTAGGGTCCCTGTGCTGAGAAACTCCTAGACCAGGGGAAGATTGATGACAAGAACCGTCCCCCAGAGCTGACAGAGAGAGAAGCCTTCTGCTGGTGCTGGCAACCTGCATCGGACTTCTAGCTTCCTAGAGTGTGAGAGCATAAATTTGTGTCTGTTAAAACCACCTACTTGTGGTATTTCTGTTATAGGAGTGCTAGATAACTAAAACAACCCTCCCCCCCCCCCCCATTCCCATACACTAAATATTTGGTGATATCCTAAAGTCATCCTCTGTAGCATGAGTCTTGCCATTATCCTTGGCAACATCACCTCCACTTCCTTCCTCCTCAAAATCAAACGTCCCTTTTTTCCAATCCCTGTTGGCCAAAGGAATTGCAAATTTCTTCTCCCAATCTGTCATCTATCTCTTAATTTTGCCCATATATTCTTTAATTGGTGAGAAGTTGATCTGTTGTTATTGTCAGCCCCGCCTCTCTGACTGACCAGAGCACAGTTCTTATTCTTGCCTCATCTGTAAAAAGGGAATAATAAGACTACTTATATCATAGGGCAGTCTTGAAGATATAGTGAGATTGTGCATGTTAAGCACAGTAAGTTTTCCAGTAACAATAGTATTAGTTGTTGTTGTTGTGTGCCATCGAATTGATTCAAATTCATAGCAATCCTATACGACAGAATAGAATTGCCCCATAGGGTTTCCTAGACAGTAATATCTGTGGGAGCAGATTGCCAGGTCTTTTCTCCAATGGAGCAACTGGGCTCAAACTACCATTGTTTTTGGTTAACAGCCAGCACTTGACCATTAACTGGGACTTTTTTTTCCCCCCATTTGGCTCAATGGGTTTCTCAGTGACAATTGAAACAGCCTAAGTGAACAAGGAGCCAATAAGATGCCACATCAATCTGTCATATCTGTTCTGTCTCTACCCAGGGCCCTTTGTGGTGCCATTAAATCAGCAGTCCCAGGCAGTGAGGACAGGAGGGTGTGATGACCTCTTTCATACAACCGGGAAGTCTTCTGGCTTCCCTGGAAGACCTCTCACAAAGGCACCTGCTCCCTGAGGACCTTCCATACTTACTGAGAGCTTCTCAGATTGAAACTTAAGATTCTGCCAGGTGTTTCACAAAGCTCCAGCCTCATCCAGAAAGACTCTGGTGTGTGGGAGCCCCCTTTATCTGCCTCTGTCAGTCAGATGAGCAAGGGGACTCCCTCTCCAGGAGAGATGTTGTCAAAAGGCATCTGGGAGATCCTTTCCTGAACAGCATTGAGTCGGAATCACACACATTTTATTTCTCCCCTAATTACATAGACTTGAAAATTAAAGGCAGAAATCTTAGGCAAAATGTGATGTGGCTGTGACAAGTGGTAAGGGGCCAGTGTGAGATATTGAGCTGTTTTGCCTCACTCCTGAGAGAGATGGAGGTCCTGTGTAGAAGAGAGAGGGGCTGACACTCCAGGCAGGTCATGACAGAGGCAGCCCCACAGCCCGAGGAAAGGGAATGCTACCTACTGGGCCCTGACCTGAGTCTGCCCAAGGTGAATTCCACAAGCTGGTTTCCAGCTGGCATCTCTCTGGCTCCTCAGACCTCCAGGCCTCCAGACTGTGAATATCCTCATTCTCCCAGCCCTTCCTTTTTGCTTCTCAGGGAATGTACATGGCTTCCTTCCGTGTAGTCACTGAGATGAAAAGAAACCACCTGTTATGGATTGAACTGTGCCCTCCGAGAGGACATGTTGAGGTCCTAACCCCTGGTATCAGTGAACGTGAACTTGTTTGGGAATAGGATTCTTGAAGATTTTATCAGGTTAACATGAGGTCATACTCCTGGAGTACCAAAAAATACTGCTTCCACTGCCATTGAATTGATTTTGACTCATTGCCACCCTATAGGACAGAGTAGAACTGCCCCATAGGGTTTCCAAGGAGCAGCTAGTGGATTAGAACTGCTGACCTTTTGGTTAGCAGCAGTAGCTCTCAACCACTGTGCCACCAAGACTTCATACTGGAGTATGGTGTCTTATGAAAGAGGAAGACAGACAGAGGAAGAAAGCCGTGTAAGGACAGAGGCTGACGTAGCTGTGAGCCACGGAATGCCAGGGACCACCACTGTCACCACCAGCCAGGACAGAGGCAGGTAAAGTTCCTCTCCCAGAGCCCTCAGAAGGAGTCAACATGATTGATATTCTGATTTGGACTTCCAGCCTCCAGAACTGTGAGACAATAAAGTTCTGTTCTTATATGCCACTGGCTTTGTGATATTTTGTTACCAGACCTAAGAAACTAGAACCTACTCTACCCGCCTTCTTCATTCAACAGATGGGAAAACCGAGGCCAGGAAAGGGCAGTGAATCCCCTCAATGGAGCATGGCTAGTCAGCAGTCAAGTCAGGAGCAGAACCAGGTTTTCACCCAAAAGTGGTCTCATCCACTTACATAGAGACCTGTCTCTGAGAGGGAATTCAAAGAAACCCAATGGCAAATACAGCCAGGGACTTCTTAAACCTTCCCAATGGTGGATGTTCCAAAGTGAGCTCCTGAGAACGCAGCTGCAGGAAATGATCCTCCAGGAAAGACCCCATTGTCAGACAAGTTTGGAAAACACATACGATGGCCCCCTCATGGAGACCGCACATCTACAGCTGCCTTTACTAAGTGTGAGCGAGACGTGGCGTTCAGCTGTGTTTCATACATTACTTCACCTTATGAGGCATGAGTAACAAGTTACTCCCAAAATGTGGTAGCTGAAAAGAAAATGCATTTATTATCTTTGTTTCTGGGGGTCAAGAATCCAGGTGTGGCTTCGCTGGGTCCTCTACTTCAGGGTCTCTCACAGGCTACAATCAAGGAGTTGGCCAGCACTACAGTCATCTTAAGGCTTGACTGGGAAAGGATCTGCTTCCAAGCTCATTTGGTTTTTGGCAGAATTCCATTCTCCAAGACAGTTGATTGAGAGCCTCAGTTCCTTACTGGCCATTGGATGGGGGCCTCCCTCAGTTTCCTCCAGAACGAGCCACTCCAACATGGCTGCTTGTTTCGTGAAAGCCCGCAAGTTGATGGCAATGGAGCCAGCCAGCAAAAGAGAAGTCGCTATCTAATCATGGAAATGATGTCTCATCATCTTTGCCATTTTCCATTTGTAGAAGAGGGTCACTGGGTCCAGACCATCCTCAGTGGGAGGGGAATTCAGAAGGGTATGGATACCAGGAAGGAATCCCTGGCTGGCTCAAATGGTTAAGTGCTTAACTATTAACTGAAAGTTTGGTGGTCCAAACCCACCCAGAGGGTCCTCAGAATAAAGGCTGGGTAATCTGCTTCCAAAAAGTCACAATCTTGAAAACCCTATAGAGCATGGTTTTACTCTGCACACACAGGGTGTCCCTGAGTCAGAACAGGCTTGATGGCAACTGGTTTGGTTTGGTTTATAGAATACCAAGAAGAAGGGATCACTGGGGGCATCTGAGATCTGTCTACCAAAGAACTATCCAAATATTGGAAGAAACATAAGAATTTCTGTTCAACTGAGAACACTATGAAGAATTAACAGATAACAACAAAATAGAGATATTTATGATGCCCCAAATTGCAAGGAACTCCTATAAATCAGCAAGAAGAGGACAGAAACCCCTGAAGAAAAAAAAAATGTGCAAATGCATTAAATAGGCAATTTGCAGAAGAGATTCAAGAGGCTAATTAATAAGCACATAAAGAGATGCTCACATTTATTAGTAATTAGAAAAATGCCGTTAAAACGATGAGATCTCACTTCACACCTTTTAGAAAAGGAGACAGCTAAATAACGCCACGTGCCAGCAGGGATATAGGGCTTCATGCACCGTCAGTGAGAGTGTAGACTAGGGCAGCCATCCTGGAAGCATCTGGCACTACACAGCCAAATTAAATACAAGCACACACTGCAACCCAGGAATTCCACTGCTGGACACAGGTCCCAACAAAACCCTTCCACAGGTCCAAAAGGACGCTCCCTGCAGCGGTGCCTATAGTTACAGAGAGCTGGAGGCAACCAGGGCGCCCTCCCCCGGGAGAACGCATAGCATCCTGGAGGATCATGCAGCAACCAGAAGCAGCAGATGACCCGCACTCAGAGAGTTTCGTAGGCGCATTGTGAAACAAGTAAGGTGCAGAATGAGGTCAATAATACTGTACAATTCATGTAAGTCAAAAACACAGAAGCACGTTAAACATGTAATTAACATCACTGAAAAATGTTGAATTGGCAAATGTTGTGTTATGGATACTTTTACAATACAAAAAAAAAGATTAATTAAAAGGAACTTGATTTAATTTTTTTTTTAATGCACATTAAACAAAATTCAACAGTTGCCGATAGGAATAGGAGTGGTGTGAGGGGGATGAATAAAACAAGGAAGGGCCATTTATGACCTCCAGAGTATAGGAACTTAGCCCTCTGTCCCTGGGCAGCAGGACAAATAAAACAAAACAAAATATACCCAAAAATCCCTGCTCAGCGCTTCAGTGCATGTTTGTGAGTGCGGCATAGTGCAGTAGGCAAAGACCCGGCTTCTTTTTGTTTAAGTGGGCACTGCCCCACATCATTTGACCCCTGTACCTGACTCGCTCCCACCTGAGACCTACTTACAACCATTAGAACCTGCACTCTTTGGCACATGCTTCTGAAAACATACCAGTTGCCCTCAGATCGATTCCGACTCATGGCGACCCCATGTGTGTCAGAGTAGGACTGTGCTCCATGGGGTTTTCAGTGTCTGCTTTTTTGGAAGCAGATCACCAGGTCTTTCTTCTGAGGTGCCTCTGGGTGGACTTGAACCCCCAACCTTTCAGTTAGCAGCAGAGTGTGTTAACATAGTTTATGAGAAATTAACCCGCTGGCTTTGCACTCGTTTGGTTACTCCAGGAGCTCTGTGTGTGTTTATGCTTGTGTGTGTGTGTGCGCGCGCGTGTGTGTGCAATCAAATGGTGATGACCTCTCTTGGGAATTAATGATTCTGTGTGTTGGTGCATTTTTCAGAACTGCTCAAAGAGTTAATTTGGCTAGATACAAACTCATGTACAGCTTATAATTGTCTTCTTAAGACATTGAAATGTTTCTTTTGTTTTAATCTTTTCCCCCTTTTTTTACATAACTTCTTCCAGTGATCATGAGTGAATACTAAAAGATTAAACTTTTGGTTAAGCTCAAAAATAGAAGGTGTGGAGGTCAGATGTGTGGGAAAACACACACACACACACACACACACCCCATTAGGCTTCCCAACGAGGTTCTAGCTTCAAATATTATCAGCACCTGGCAGAATGAGACTATTTTATGTAAATGAACTCATTATTATTAATTTCTGCTGGTGCTGAACGATTTAGGAGCTGCTTTTCAAATGTAGAAAAGCGGTTCATGAATCAGAAGGAAAAATGTTCCCCAAAACCAGCATCGATAAATAACGACTTTTATTCATGGATCCCGCCCATGGTGTCTTTTATCTTCAGGAAGGATGGAATGGAAGTTACAAAATCTCTGTCGGGTGGAGGCAGGGGGACGAGCAGGGAAGCAAGGGTCAAAAAGCTGGAGAGGTGGTTCCCCAGGCATTTCCACTGGGCAGCAGGGTGTAAGCGGCTGAGACCACGCTCCTGGTGCTTTCTCCTCCCTGTGGTCATCTCTCCTCCCTCTTCCTCTCTCCCTTCTCTTGTTCTCAGGTACGTGTGTGCTGGATTAAAACAGCTTCTGACTTTACCAATGCAAATGAGGCGTAACAGGTATCCAGTCTTTTAGAAAAATAAGTCTTCATTTTTTCAGTCTCCCTTAGGCTTCTTATCCCAATATGTCTCATTGTACCTGAAAGAGGTGCAAAGTTTGGGTGGCAGCCAAAGGTGTCAATTCTAGGCTTTTGTCCTGAGAGACTCTTCCAGAGCTGCTTTGGTTCTGCAACGTAAGGACAGGAATTTAGGGATTGTTCAGTCAACACTACTTGTCTCACATTTCTAGAATCCAAAGTTAGCCGCAATCGGGACCCTTTGGGTCCAGATTTACAATATTATGTCCAGGTTCTGCCAATTAGAAAAGACCTTAAATCCTGCTGAATGCTGCCTGGGATATTTCCAATTTGATAATGCTTGGAGGTGACCAGTACCTAAGATAGCTACTTCAGAGCACTGTCAGAGAGAGGGGACTGGAGACCGTTTCTGGGGCCCTGAGACTTGCCAAATGGTTGCCTCTTTCACCTGGAGAGACATATCCAAGTGAGCAGTCCTTCCATTGCCTCTAAACGGTACCTCAGCCGACAAATCCTTGTAGGGAGTTGCAAGTCCATAGGCTGTTCACATTACCCTCTAGAGAAGAATCAATCCAGCTTCCAAGAATCTGGACCAGCCTGAAGCCATAGGGGAGATACCAGTGTTGGATTAATGCTAATTAATCTACACCCACTTGGGGCGGAGGCCAGAGAAAGAAAAACTATGGCTTAAATAGTAGCCCACACTACCTGCCAGCTCACTCAATCAGCTTATACCCAGTAACAAACATGGCAGGGAGCCTCGAATCTGCATTCCCCCTGGGATCTCATCTCCACTTATCTCTCCTTGGGTGGCCAACTCACGGTGTGGGATTCTAGTGCTTTAAAATACCCATTTTTACAACAGTTGTCTACAGCACTGGGTTATTTAACCTAGCGCTTAACTGCAGAAACAGTGAGTTGTGTCAACACCAGAAGATAAATTGGAAAACTGGTTGTAGGGTTTTGAAAGATCAGATGGTCATTTCCAAAGGGATGCCTTACAAGCTGAGGAGACTTGAATCCTTATATCAGATGCAACCTCTCAGTCATAGTTAGTTGGTTTTCTACATTTAATAAACTCCTATCTTTTAATCCTGCTGTGAAGAACCCAGAAAAGTACCTTAAAAGGAAATGGTGTTGTTTTGTTTTTCTTTGTTTTGTTTTGTTTTACTGCAAATTAATCTGGGCGGCAAATGAACACCATGCTTCCTATTTAAAGGAAAAAAAAACTGAGACACAAAGAAGACAATTATCCTACAATGACATGACAGCAAATTGGAAGGGAGTCAGGAGGAACACTCCCTGTTTCTGAATCTTTCTCTCAGAAATTCATTTGGCTATTGAGCACCTTCTGTGTCCTAGCGCAATGCTGGCCACTAGATATAACAGTCAACGAGAATGACACAGCTGTTGCCTGTCCTCAAGAAGTTTACATTCCAGTGGGAGGAGAGGACGGTAATAAACGCCATAAGGAAATAAAGCTCGGTTATGAAAAGTCAGGCTATTTTTCTAGGAAATTGGGTAGTCATGGGGAGATTGTATGCAGAGCAGAGACCAGATAATTAGAAGGATCCAGCAATGTGACGAGGCGGAAGAAGAGTCTACAGGAGGGGCAATGGTGAGCACATGACATGCTAGAGGGACAGGCAGAGAGCTGGCCCTGGGCATCGCCAGAAGAAAGGTGAAAGGAGCTGAGTTTAAAAAAGCAAGCTGAGCCAATTCATGTGGGACATATGGTCTCTGATAAGGAGTTTGAATTTCATTCTAAATGTATGGGAAAATTTGTTAGATGAGTACCTAAGAAGGTTAGTTTCAATAACTTTATGGCTGTAGAACTTCATTGAAGAAAACACACTAAAAAAAAAAAAGAAAGAAAAGAAATATATTTTCTCAACATATTGGCAATACCAGTCCTCAAGGAGGAAAGAGTGGATTGGCTGTCATTAGGAACTAAATAAATCACCCATTGCCTTTACACGTCTCCTCTGGTTACACCGACATAAACTGAACCTTTTTGTTACTGGGGACAGCAAAGGTTGTCCAACTCTGAAGAAGTAGGGGTTGAGAGAAAAGGCATTTGGGAATTAAATATATGCTTCAATCAGATGAACTTTTATACAGATTGACTGCAGTGAAAAATGAGAGCTTTGTGTAATCCAGTAGAGTAAAATCAAATGCCCTGAATAAATAAATAGTTGTCTTTTTTTATTAGCTTTCCATCACCCCTGGATCCATTTGTAAGTTGCATTGTGTCACCTCTCTCTTCATTTGCAACATTGCCTCTGAAAACTCTTCTGTTTACTTGAGCTCAGCCATCAGACTTAAATGTACCAATATATATTGTTCTAAAGTGTATATTTTTTCTGTCTACCAAAGACACAGTGACTACTTCTTTTATGGGAAACCAGTTATTAATCCAGCAAGTCTGCATGAATCAATATCTTTGTGAAATGACACCATGTTCAAGTTATTTTATGTTATGTTGATGGTTAGCTAATTTTGGAATGGAGACATTTCTTCTAGAAGCAGACATAGTATAATTTAGTGGTGAAAACGTCAATCACCATAGGTTGTATGTCTATGTTCAGGCCGAAGAGGGCAGATTTATTGAAGCAAATGCATCTATATATTTTTTGCTTCGCTCTGACCCAAAACATCCATTTTGCTTATAATTTTGTTTGGCAAAATGACATCAACTGCAATCATTAACAGGAAGACAATGCCAAAAGTCATTGTTTTGGGGGTTCTGATTCACTGTCTCCCTGCAGGGAGACATGGGAGCAACTTCACCATGGCACCAACGGGATGACTCTTTTCTCTGTCACTAGAAATCTATGAAGGAAAAAACTGCATGATTGTGTGGAGGTTGGTAATATAGGTAACAGTCTCAGAAAAATAAACAAACAAAAAAAATAGTTTCAGAAAATACTCTTCAGCATAACTAACCAGTTGCCGTTGAGTCGATTCCGACTCATGGTGAGCCCATGTGTGCCAGAGTAGAACTGTGCTCCTAGGATTTTCAGTGACTGATTTTTGAAAGTAGATTGCCAGGCCTTTTTTCCAAGGCACTGCTAGGTGAACTCAAACCCTCATCTTTCTGGTTTAGCAATGGAGCATGTTAACCGTTTTCACCATCCAGGGACTCCCTGCCCCTCCCTCTGCAAAAGCAGAGAATGAGAACCTAATAGACAGGGGGGTGAGGGGCAAAGAGACGAGGAAATGCGGATTCTCAGGTGCTACAGTAACTGCCGACAAAGTCGGACAAAGGAAACTCGTAAAGGCACCTGATTAACAGTTGTTTTGGTACTGAGGTAGCCAGCTTTCCAACTGAACTACATACAGATAGGGTGCTAACTGGGGAGCATGTTTCCATGGCTGAGTGAAACAAAAACACTTAGCATGTAAGGAGTTCCTCATATGAATCAGTAATCAACATCAAAATTAAAACGGGAGTAATAAAGGCATTTGTAGTAGACTGTTCCACTAAGGGCCCCAGTGAGTCAGGCCTTCCAGTGCCCCTGCTCTTGTGCAATCCCCTGGCACAATGACTCTCGCCTTGGCCACGTGACTTGCTTTGGCTAACAGACCAGCAACAAGCATGACGCAAGCACGGGCTTTTTCACTAGCACTGCCCTGTTGGAACATGAGCGTTTGCAAAATAATGAGCGACAGGCATTCCTCTTTGTGTGTATTGTTTCATTTATCCTTACACAGACCTATGAATTAATTACTCTTGTGATACCCATTTTACAGACGAGGAGACCGAGGTACAAAGAAATAAGTGCCTTGCCCTAGGTCATGCAACAGGCAAATGATGGGCCAGATGTAGACACGGCTGGACGACGGCTTTTGAGTCCAGCTAAAACACTGGATCGGAGGAAAAAGTGAACTCTGAGCACCACGGTTTCCCCAAACACGTCTCTGGCTTCCACCACCCAAACAAGTGTAGGGCCTTAATTTTTCTTAGGCAAGGAGATCTGCGGAAAGTTTCAATATATCGCTGGCCGTTTCCTCAGGGCACTCTCTGTTTTCACGCGGCCTTATTTATGCGGCTCCAAAGCAGTACAGCAGCATGTTGTTGACAAAATGAAATTTTAAGGAAGAGTGGGTTTATGTGGCTGCAAAAGGCGCAGAGATTAATATTTGAGAGCTCTTGCCTGAGAGCTCTGGGAAGGGGGGTTTCTTAGGGCACCCAGATTTTACAGTTGGAAAAAAAAAAAAAGCTTTTCTCCTTCTGCCTACTGTAACATATTTGATATCAGGTGCGTGGAATATCTTGGCTCTCCCCCAAAGCAGACATTTGCTCACAGGAGCGTGGCCACACAGAGAGACAGAATTCAGACCTGCCAATTCTACCTCCAAACAGTAGTGTTCCCTCCAGCTCCTCCCCTGCGCTGCCCCATCTCACCTCACCTTCCCTTTGGTAAAGGTTCTAACATGCTTTGAGGACTCCAGAAATTGGGAAGGGGAGACACCAAGAAGGAAGTTCCTTCCTGCGGCCCCCACAATACAGGGTGACCGAGTCAAGGGCCAAGTCTGAGTTTTAATTTTCTAATCTCACCACCCTGTGTCCTGGAGAAAAACCCACCAGAATAGAATCCCTACCATGACGCACACCAGCTCCTACACCCCAGAGAAAAGAGTGAGGGTTGAGGGTGCAGTATGAATTGTTTTTTCTTTACATCCAAGCAGGAACCTCTGGGTGGTGCAAACAGTTAACATGTTCGGCTGCTAACCGAAAGGTTGACTGTTGGGTCTACCCAGGAATGCCTTGCAGGAAAGAGTTGACAATCTAGTTCCAAAAAAATCAGCCACTGAAACCCTGTGAGGCACAGTTCTATTGACATACATGGGGTCGCCATATGTCGGAGAGGACTCAAGGGCAACAGCTTTACTGATCTTAGAGTTCAGACGGACTATGTGTGCAGCGGGCGCTTATGGACGTGTGGGTGAGGGGCAGCATGGGGGAAGGTAGGTGGAAGGCAGAGCCCCTCGTGAGCTGCCTTCTGGTTCAGAGGGTGGGGTGGGTGGAGGCACATCCATGCCTTCCAACACACCCTTAGCTACTGCGTTTCTTTCTTGCTAACAAAGTTTTACATGAATTCTGTGGACTGATGGTGTCCATCTCCTAATGTGATGCTGAAGACAAATGTTACCTTCTGGAGGCAAAACACCCATTGCTTACATTTAATGATTGTAGTGCAGGGAGTTATATGGAGTGGGGTCACTGGGGAGGGAATGAGCTCATAAAGAGATTGTGGGTGGGCTTGGGCCAACGGCCCCTTTCTCTGCTCCTGTTTCTTCATCTGATGGGAACCCACTGCCGTTGAGTCAATTCCGACTCATAGCAATCCTATAGGACAGAATCCAATATCCTATAGACTTTCCAAGGAGCGGTTGGCAGATTCAAACTGCCGACCTTTCGGTTTGCAGCCCGGCTCTTAACCATGGTGCCACGAGGGCTCCCCATTTGATGGAAAGGACACCATAATTACAACTCATCCAGATTCCACAGCCCAAACACTAAGACCAGGGCAAAATCAGAAACGAAATTCAGCTGCAACTCCCCACAGTTCCAGGGCTTTCTTTCAGGGCAGAGTGCCTCTCAGAACTTCTGAGTCCTCCTAGGGATGCCATTCATCCTGTGGAGAAGGAGGCTACCCCCCGGGTGGGGAGTGGAGACGCTGTCCCAGACAGCCACTGACAGAATTCTGCTCTCCATCACACCCCCTGTAACCCCTGGAGAGTGGGTCCTGGCTGGCATGACCCCTGGAGTCAATTGAGAGATACCACGCCCTTGAGAAAGAGAAAGTGGACTTTATTGCAAGCAGGACAAGCAAGGAGCTCTAAGTCTGTCTCAAATCAAGCTCCCTGAGGTTGAGGATTCTAGGGCAGTTATAGCATTCAGGATAGGGAACTTTGCATAATTTATGGGGTGCAGTGAGGGGGTGCAATATGGCCACTTAGGTGACTTTTTTTGGGGGGGTACGACCCATGAAGCTTATTGCGCATGTCCGAATGGGCGCGGGCAAGGGGAGGGTGGATAGTGAAGGAGTCTTGAGCAGAGGAGCACTAAGATGGCCTTGGCTGCTACACAGAATGCCTTCTCAGGAGCTCACGGACCTGGGGTGGATGGAAGGAGGAGAAACAGTTTAACCCTGTCAGTTACACCCCAAGGCATTTAAAGACATCAGTCAACCCAAAGGCACCTCCAGTCTCAAGCAGTGACCCACTGACCTCCCAGCACTGGGGGTTGCTGACTTCAGTAACTGTTGAGTGACTTTCAGTTCCAGCAAGGAGGGTTTCCCTGGTTTCCCAAAGGCCCTCAGAAAGCCCTGAGGTCAGGGAACTAGCCAGTCTCAGAAGCCCTGTCCAGGCTCCTTGACCCAAGGAAGCAGCTCATGTAAGCGTAGACCAGAGAGTGGCATCTTACAGGTGCCAATTCTCCACACTGCTAGGATTCACTTCCTTCCTTTGGGTTCCTTTAATGAATGATCCCCATCCTGGGCTGTAAAACCATTTCCCTGCAAAATATAAAATCTATTGCTGAGCTCTGCAACGAGAATTAACCTTGATTACCGAAGTAATTTACTAATCAAAACTGGAGACCTGCTAATCAAGCTGGAATTGCCAGCTGCTTGATTTTTATAGTAACATAACCAAAATTGAACATTTGGTAAACAAGGGGTGTGGGTGTGATGGGGAGACTAAGAGAAGGTAAAGGAGGGGCTTGGCCTACCAGGCTGGGAGAAGGCTGGCCCTCGCTCCCTTGATCTGCCAGGGACTCGTTTGCCAACAGGTATGACAGAAACGGAAAACCTGGTGGCGTAGTGGTTAAGTGCTATGGCTGCTAACCAAGAGATCGGCAGTTCGAATCTGCCAGGTGCTCCTCAGAAACTCTATGGGGCAGTTCTACTCTGTCCTATAGGGTCCCTATGAGTCGAAATCGACTCGATGGCACTGGGTACTGGGTGTGACAGAAACAGGATAGGCAGGATGCAAGACAATGTCGTGGACAGGACAGTCTGCTTAAAGAAATATACAATAAGAGTTGGGGCAAAAATAGGTTATTGCAATGTAACTTGTCTTAGGTTGACTTTTTCCAGAAGTAGACACTTAGACAAGGATACAAGTTGGTTTGGGAGATGGTTCCAGAAAACACCACTAGGGGAGCAGTAAGTGAGACAGAGAAGAGAAGACAGCCAACGTAGGATGCGCCATTGAACAGGTTACTGCTATTGCCTCACTGAGTCTGTCTGGGAGACTGTGTAGAGGGCACCTCAGAATGGTGCCACCTAAGGTGGAGGAAGTTGAGTGCTTATTTACCAAATCTGGTCTATTATTGGCTGAGGGCTGCTCCTGAGAACTTTACCTCCCTGGCACTTCTAGATTGCCTCAAACACATGCCAAGCAGGCCTTCCTGGCCCAAGGACCTTGCAATAGGACCAGGGCAGCAAGTAGCAACCGTGCATGCTCTGAAGATAGAAGTGGGACACTGACTGCATCTGCTGCCTGACTCTGCCTTAAGCTTCACTGTTAGCATGTGGAGCTGGTAAAAAGTACCCTTAGGAGAGGTCAGTTTTTCTGAAAACACCTCCTCAAGGAAGAAAGTACCATGCTCCTTCAGGCTTCTGTGCTTTCTCTGATGGGGATGGCCTCAGCTAAGGACCCCTATCCCCTCTGAGCTACTCAGTGTGTGCTGTGCCCAGACCCCCATGTCCTTTCCACCCTGACTAGCACTGTATTGTGCCCGTTCTAGTTCCATCTCTCCTGATAGGCTGGCAACGCATGGAGAACTGGAGTGGTGTGTTTCTCTGCATGTCTAGAGTCTAGAAGACTTCCTGACATGTGATGGGTTCCAAGGGATGGCTGATGATCTGGTGAGTTAATGAGTGACCCTGGATTGCAGAGGAGCCCCTCCCCTCACCCATCCCAGGCCTCCACCTCACACTCACAGATCTTCCTCGTTAGAAAAGCCTTTCCTCATATGTGAATCCATCCACCCTCAGGCCACCCATGAGATGGGTAAGACAGGCAGGGGGCAATAGAAAACCTTGGTTCACTCTAGACTCACCCACATGGGACACCCACTCAATCTCCTCAGATTCTACGTAGCTGTTATAGATTATATTGTATCCCCCGAAAAGGTGTGTTGAAGTCCTAACCTGTGATTGTGTCCTTTTTTGGAAATAAGAGTCTGAAGATGTTATCCACTGAATTAACAAGAGATCCTCCTGGAATAAGGTGGGCTGTGATCCAATCAGATTGGTGTCTTATAAAAGAGGACAAGACACATGAAGAGACAGAGAGAGAGAGAAGAGTGCCCTGTGAGACGGAGTTGGGCCACAGCTGCAAAACAAGCCAAGGAGCAGCTGGGGCTACCAGAAGCTGAGAGAGATAGGACGGAATCTTCTCTAAGGGTCTTCTGAGAGAAGGCAGCCCAGCCAACACCCTGAATTTGGACTTCCGGACTCCAGAACTGTGAGACAATAAATTTCCGTACTTATAAGCCACCCAGTTTGTGTACTTTACTAAAGTAGCCCTTGGAGACTAAGGTATAGTTGCGGCTCAACCACAGAGCCTCCTCTACGAGCCAGGACTTTGGTCTTGGGGCTTCTGATCTCTAAGGACCACACCTGAGCTCTCTTCCTGCTGTGATTTAACAGAAGAAACATCAGTGCAGTGAACAGAATATCAGTTAAGAGTGCACGTTAGATGAGGTGGAGCCAAGATGGCGGAATAGACAGGCACTTCCGTCAAGCCCTCTTTATAACAAAGACCCCTCCCCCCCCCCAAAAAAAACTGAAACGAGTATATTTGTGCCAAGTTGGGAGCTCTGAGCATCAAAGGCAGCCTTAGACAACGAACTGAGGGGCAGGGGAAGGAAGAGGCCGTTCAGAAGCGGAGAGGAGTTACCGGACCCGAATCGTGGGGAGCCCTCAGGCACCATTCCCAGAGTGGCTGCAGCAGCAGCGGTGGCTGCGGGCTGGTCCTAGCGTTGGGCCGCAGTTTCCTCAGGGAGAAGCAGCCAGCCACACAGCCCACTCACACCTCCGGAACCTGAGGACAAGGGCGCTCTCAGCAAAAGCTAAGTACTTACCTATATTTTACCGTGCCCCCCACCCCAACCCCAGCTTCAGCAGCTGAATCCCTGGGCCTGACATAGACCCTGGTGAGCACCTGGAGCCGTCTTCCCAGCCTTGGGGAAGGAAAAAATTTCCAACTGGAGGGAAAAGATAATTTGCTAGCTCCATTAACCTGGGGAGCTCAGGACAGAAGCGGCTCCTGTCCAGGCATAAACTGCTGTGGAACTTGAGCACCCTTCCCTTCTGCATGGACCTGTGTGGGCTTATTTCGGGAGAATAGGCCCTCATTGGCAAACTCCAACCATTTCAGCTGTGCTGTGGAGAGGTGGGTGTTTGACGTTTGACATTGCTTTGCCTATTAAACAAGGTTCTCACCTACCACATCAGGGACCTAAGGACTGGTAGCTCCACTCAGGTCACCCAGCCACCCGTGGCAGGGGTCCAAAGATAACTGGTACCTCCCAGTCCTTACAACCAAAAACTTTGGGTGCCCACGGCCCCCCTGTAGAACCCACCCACCAGCATGCTCTAGGGAACAGGGACGCATTTTCCTCAGAGACACATGGGGGTCGGTTCTCAGCCCCCTGCCTTGTTCAGAGTGTGACCCCCTGCTGCAATCAGATACCGGTATATATGCCAATCACCCCTGCCCCTCTAAGACTGTAGGACAGAGCCTGTACCACACAGTTGATGATCAGCTACCTGGAAAGCTGAGCTGAATTCATACAAGAAAACTGAATGGACTCCTAGACTGATATACCTGATAATAGCTCTAGCCAGTTGGGGACAGGACACCACAGCTCCAAAGGCGAAAAGAATCAAGCTAGCTCACTCAAGCAACCCATAGGGGTATACCAAGACAAAACAAACCAAGCAGCTACGACACAGTAAGCAAGTATAAACTAATACAATAACTTCTAGATGGCTCAGAGACAACAGTCAATATCAAGTCACATAAAGAAACAGACCATGATCACCTCAACAGGCTCTCAAAACAAAGAATCCAGGGATCTTCTAGATGAAAGTGCATTCCCGGAATTACCAGATGCAGAATACAAAAGTTTAATATACAGAACCCTTCAAGACATCAGGAAGGAAATGAGGCAATACACAGAACAAGCCAAGGAACACACAGATAAAGCAGTTGAAGAAATTAGAAAGATTATTCAGGCACATAATGAAAAGTTTAATAAGCTGGAAAAATCCATAGACAGACAGCAATCAGAAATTCAGAAGATTAACAATAAAATTACGGAATTAGGTCACTCCATAGAAACTCAGAGGAACAGAACTGAGCAAGTAGAAGCTAGAATTTCTGAACTCAAAGATAAATCACTCGGCACTAATATATTTGAAAAAAAATCAGATAAAAGAATTTAAAAAATGAATAAACCTTAAGAATCATGTGGGACTCTATCAAGAGAAATAACCTACGAGTGATTGGAGTACCAGAACAGAGAGGGATAACAGAAAATACAGAGAAAATTGTTGAAGATGTGTTGGCAGAAAACTTCCCTGATATTGTGAAAGACGAGAAGATATCTATCCAAGATGTTCATCGAAATCCACATAAGGTGCATCTTAAAAAAAAGTCACCGAGACATATTATAATCAAGCTTGCCAAAGCCAAAGATAAAGAGAGAATTATAAGAGCAGCGAGGGATGAATGGAAAGTCACCTACAACGGAGAGCCAATAAGAATAAGCTCGGACTAGTCGGCAGAAGCCATACAGGCAAGAAGACAATGGGATAACATATTTAAAAAATTGAAGGAAAAAAATTGCCTGCCAAGAATCATACATCCATCAAAACTGTCTCTTAAATATGGAGGTGAAATTAAGACATTTCCAGAGAAACACAAGTTAAGGGAATTCATAAAAACCAAACCAAAACTACAAGAAATACAAAAGGGAGTTCTTTGGTTAGAAAATCAATAATATCAGGTATCAACCCAAGACTAGAACACTGGGCAGAGCAACCAGAAGTCAACCCAGACAGGGAAATCCAAAAAAACAAAGCAAGATTAAAAAAAAAAAAAAAAAAACCCAACATAGGGTAACAGCGATGTTATTATATAAAGGAAGACAACATTAGAATAATAAAGAGGGACTAAGAAATGTAATCATACACCTTTCATATGGAGAGGAAGATACGGCGATACAAAGAAATAAAAGTTAGTTTTAAATTTAGAAAAATACGGGTAAATAATAAGGAAACCACAAAGGAGACAAACATTCCTACTCATCAAAATAAAATACAAGGGAAAAATACAGACTCAGCGGAAACAAAATCAACAACAACAAATATGAGGAAAGGACAATATATAAAGAAAATCTACTCAGCACATAAAATCAAGTGGGAAAAAGAAACTGTCAACAACACACAAAAAAAGACATCAAAATGATAGCACTAAATTCATACCTATCCATAATTACCCTGAATGTAAATGGACTAAATGCACCAATAAAGAGACAGAGAGTGGCAGAATGGATTAAAAAACAAGATCCCTCTATATGCTGCCTATAAGAGACACACCTCAGACTTGGAGACACAAACAAACTAAAACTCAAAGGATGGAAAAAAAAATATACCAAGCAAACAACAATCAAAAAAGAGCAAGAGTGGCAATATTAATTTCTGACAAAATAGACTTTCAAGTTAAATCCATCATAAAAGATAAGGAAGGACACGATATAATGATTAAAGGGACAATACACCAAGAAGATATAGCCATATTAAATATTTATGTACCCAATGACAGGGCTGCAAGATACATAAAACAAACTCTATCAGCACTGAAAAGTGAGATAGACAGCTCCACAATAATAGTAGGAGACTTCAACACACCACTTTTGGTGAAGGACAGGACCTCCAGAAAGAAGCTCAATAAAGACACGGAAGATCTAAATGCCACAATCAACCGACTTGACCTCGTAGACATATACAGAACACTCCACCCAACAGCAACCAAGTATACTTTCTTTTCTAGTGCACATGGACCATTCTCTAGAATAGACCACATATTAGGTCATAAAGCAAGACTTAGCAGAATCCAAAACACTGAAATATTACAAAGCATTTTCTCTGATCATAAGGCCATAAAAGTGGAAATCAATACCAGGAAAAGCAGGGAAAAGAATTCCAACACTTGGAAAGTGAACAATACCCTGCTCACAAAAGACTGGATTATAGAAAACATTAAGGATGGAATAAAGAAATTCAGAGAATCCAATGAGAATGAAAACACTTCCTATCAGAACCTTTGGGACACAGCAAAAGCGGTGCTCAGAGGCCAATTTATATCAATAAATGCACACATCCAAAAAGAAGAAAGGGCCAAAATCAAAGAATTATCTCTACGACTTGAAGAAATAGAAACAGAGCAACAAAAGAAACCCACAGTCACCAGAAGAAAACAAATAATAAAAATTAGAGCTGAACTAAATGAAATAGAAAAGAGAAAAGCAATGGAAAGAATTAACAAGACCAAAAGCTGGTTTTTTGAACAAAATTGATAAATCACTGGCCAAACTGACAAAAAAAAAAAAAAAAAAAAAAACAGGAGAGGAAGCATATAACCCATATAAGAAATGAGAGGGGTGATATTACAACAGACCCAACTGAAAGTAAAAGAATCATATCAGATTATTATGAAAAACTATACTCAAACAAATTTGAAAACCTAGAAGAAATGGATGAAATCCTAGAAACACCCTACCTACCTAAACTAACACAAACAGAGGTAGAACAACTAAATAGACCCATAACAAAAGAAGAGTTTGAAAAGGTAATCAAAAAACTCCCAACAACAAAAAGCCCTGGTCCGGACGGCTTCACTGCAGAGTTCTACGAAATTTTCAGAGAAGAGTTAACACCACTACTACTAAAGGTGTTTCAGAGCATAGAAAAGGACTGAATACTACCGAACTTGTTCTATGAAGCCACCATATCCCTGATACCAAAACCAGATAAAGACACCACAAGAAAAGAAAATTATAGACCTATATCCCTCATGAACGTTGATGCAAAAATCCTCAACAAAATTCTAGCCAATAGAATTCAACATCATTTCAAAAAAATAATTCACCATGACCAAGTGGGATTCATACCGGGTATGCAGGGATGGTTCAACATTAGAAAAACAATTAATGTAATCTAAAAAAAAAAAAAAAAAAAAAAAAATTTTTTTTTTACCACATAAATAAAACAAAAGACAAGAATCACATGATTTTATCAATTGGTGGAGAAAAGGCATTTGAAAAGTTCAACACTCATTCATGATAAAAACTCTCAGCAAAATAAGAATAGAAGGAAAATTCCTCAACATAATAAAGGGCATTTATACAAAGCCAACAGCCAACATCACCCTAAATGGAGAGAGCCTGAGAACATTCCCATTGAGATCGGGAACCAGACAAGGATGCCCTTTATTACCACTCTTATTCAATGTTGTGCTGGAAGTCCCAGCCAGAGCAATCAGGTTAGATAAAGAAATAAAGGGCATCCAGATTGGCAGGGAAGAAGTAAAAGTATCTCTATTTGCATGTGACATGATCTTATACACAGAAAACCCTAAGGAATCCTCCAGAAAACAACTGAAACTAATAGGAGAGTTCAGCAGAGTATTGGGATACAAGATAAACCTACAAAAATCATTTGGATTCCTCTACACCAACAAAAAGAACATCGAAGCGGAAATCACCAAATCAATGCCATTTATAGTAGCCCCTAAGAAGATCAAATACTTAGGAATAAATCTTACCACAGATGTAAAAGACTTATACAAAGAAAACTACAGTACACTTCTGCAAGAAACCAAAAGAGACTTACATAAGTGGAAGAACATACCTTGCTCGTGGACAAGAAGACTTAACATTATAAAAATGTCTATTCTACCAAAAGCGATCTATACATTTAATGCAATTCCAATCTAAATCCCGACGACATTCTTTAATGAGATGGAGAACCAAATCACCGACTTCATATGGAAGGGAAAGAGGCCCCAGATAAATAAGGCATTACTGAAAAAGAAGAACAAAGTGGGAGGCCTTACTTTACCTGATTTTAGAACCTACTATACCACCACAGTAGTCAAAACAGCATGGTACTGGTACAACAACAGATACATGGACCAATGGAACAGAATTGAAAATCCAGACATAAATCCAACCACATATGAGCAGTTGATATTTGACAAAGGCCCCAAAACAGAGAAATGAGGAAAAGACAGTCTTTTTAACAAATGGTGCTGGCATAACTGGATATCCATCTGCATAAAAATGAAACAAGACCCATACCTCACTCACTCCATGCACAAAAACTGACTCAAAATGGATCAAAGACCTAAATATAAAATCTAAAATGATAAAGACCATGGAAGAAAAAATAGGGACAACGTTAGGAATCCTAATACATGGCATAAACACTATACAAAACATTATAAACAATGTAGAAGAAAAACTAGATAACTGGGAGCTCCTAAAAATCAAACACCTATGCTCATCCAAAGACTTCACCAAAAGAGTAAAAAGACTACCTACACACTGGGAAAAAGTTTTTAGCGATGACATTTCTGATCAGCGCCTGATCTCTAAAATCTACATGATAGTGCAAAAACTCAACTGCAAAAAGACACATAACCCAATTAAAAAATGGGCAAAAGATATGAATAGACACTTCACTAAAGAAGACTTTCAGGTAGCTAACAGAAAAAAAAAAAAAAAACAGATGTATGAGGAAATGTTTAAGATCATTAGCCATTAGAGAAATGCAGATCAAAACTACAATGAGATTTCATCTCACTCCAGCAAGGCCGGCATTATCCAAATAACACAAAATAATAAATGTTGGAGAGGCTGTAGAGAGATTGGAACACTTCTACACTGCTGGTGGGAATGTCAAGTGGTACAACCACTTTGGAAATCGATTTGGCGCTTCCTTAAAAAGCTAGAAATAGAACTACCATACACTCCAGCAATCCCACTCCTTGGAATGTATTCTAGAGAAATAAGAGCCTTTATACAAACAGATATCTGCACACCCATGTTTATTGCAGCAGTGTTCACAATAGCAAAAAGATGGAGGCAACCAGGGTGCCCATCAACGGATGAATGGATAAATAAATTATGGTATATTCACACAATGGAATACTACACATCGATAAAGAACAGTGAGGAATCTGTGAAACATTTCATAATGTGGAGGAACCTGGAAGGCATTATGCTGAGTGAAATTAGTCATGTGCAAAAGGACAAATATTGTATAAGGCCAGTATAATAAGAACTTGAGAAATAGTTTAAACTGAGAAGAAATCATTCTTTTGTGGTTACGAGATGGGGGAGGGAGAGGGGTGGGAGAGGGGCACTCACTTATTAGATAGTAGATAAGAACTACTTTAGGTGAAGGGAAAGACAGCACACAATACAGGGGAGGTCAGCACAATTGGACTAAACCAAAGGCAAAGAAGTTTTCTGAATAAACTGAATGCTTCGAAGACCAGCATAGCAGGGGCAGGGGTCTGGGGACCATGGTTTCAGGGGACATCTAAGTCAATTGGCATAATAAAATGTATTAAGAAAACATTCTGCATCCCACTTGGAAGAGTGGCGTCTGGGGTCTTAAACGCTAGGAAGCAGCCATCTAAGATGCATCAATTGGTCTCAACCCACCTGGATCAAAGAAGAATGAACACCACCAAGGACACAAGGCGATTACGAGCCCAAGAGACAGAAAGGGCCACATGAACCAGAGACTACATCATCCTGAGACCAGAAGAACTAGATGGTGCCCGGCTACAACCGATGACTGCCCTGACAGGGAACACAACAGAGAACCCCTGAGGGAGCAGGAGAGCAGTGGGATGCAGACCCCAAATTCTCATAAGACCAGACTTAATGGTCTTACTGAGACTAGAAGAACCCCTGTGGTCATGGCCCTCAGACCTCTGTTGCCCCCGAACAGGAACCATTCCCGAAGCCAACTCTTCAGACATGGATTGGACTGGACAATGGGCTGGAGAGGGATGCTGGTGAGGAGTGAGCTTCTTGGATCAGGTGGACACTTGAGACTATGGTGGCATCTCCTGCCTGGAGGGGAGATGAGAGGGTGGAGGGAGTTAGAAGCTGGCAAAATGGACATGAAAAGAGAGAGTGGAGGGAGAGAGGGGACTGTGTCAATAGGGGGAGAGTAATTGGGAGTGTGTAGCAAGGTGTATATGGATTTTTGTGCGAGAGACTGACTGAGTTTGTAAAGTTTCACATAAAGCACAATAAAAACTATAAAAATTATTAAAAAAAAAAGAGTGCATGTTATCAGAGTTAGTCTGGAGGGTGATAATTCTCTGAGAAAGGGCGGTGCTTTCTCTCTGCATCTTATGCTGTCCGTAAGTATGTAATAATTAAGAACAATGATCAAGAGCAGGCAGTACTTGGTGCCTCTTGCCTGAAAGGAGTTTCTCCTGGTTGTTATACAGGAAATGGATCAGATCCTTGTGATCCATAGGGTTTTCATAGGCTGACTTTTGGAAGTAGATTGCCAGGCCCCTCTTCCTAGTCTGACTTAGTCTGGGAGCTCTGCTGAAACCATGCAGCATCATAACAAGAGGCAAGACAGCACCAACAGATGAGTGGTGGCTGCTCACAAGGCACATCAGCTGGGACTCAAACCCAGGTCTCCCACATAAAAAAAAAAAAAAAAAAAAAGGAGGGTGAGAATTCCACCACTGAAACACCACTAACTCCCACTGTATTTTGAATTGTCATAATTATCGCTGGGGGTGTAGCCTTCCAGACATTCTTTTTGTACTTACATAGAAAATATATGTTATTGGCAGGGGGTAGGGTCGCTGTCATTGCTGTTCTTGTTCTCTGGGTAAGCGTAACTTGGAGTACTTCTTTGTTACTCAGAGTAGACTACAGACCTTAGATCTGCTCACTGCCTAGTCGCCCATTTCCCTGTGGATAGGCAGTTGGGTTACTTTGCTTTTGTTATAACCGTACCCCTCTGTGTCAGCATCCTTCAGTGTGACTCCTTGAACACCGTGTGAGTGTTTCTAATGTACGCTCCCAGAAGTGGAAATGCTGGGAGGACAGAAAGTCTGCGTGCTTTCAATTGTACAAAAACCCATTGCCAAGAAGTTGATTACAACTCATAGTGACCCTATAGGACAGGGTAGAACTGCCACAGAGGGTTTCCAAGGAGCAGCTTATGGATTCGAACTGCCAACCTTCTGGTTAGCAGACAAGCTCTTAACCACTCCGCCATCAGGGCTCCAACTAAAAAAAACTAGATGTTGCCAATTTGTTCCCCTAAGGGTCTGTAAGATGTGTACTACACCCAGTACCCACACCCTTTCCAGCTCTTTTTATTGTCAGAATCAAGAGTTTTGCCAATCTGATGCATAAGAAATGCTATTTTTTTTTTTTTTTTTTACTATTTTATTTTGCATAGTATGGACAACCAGTGAAACTGAGGAACTTTTGTTCACTGGCCGTTGGATTTTATCTAAGAAGCCTTAGCTTTTGCCCATCTTTCTATGTGAATGTTTATCTTTTCCTTCTTAAATTGTAGTTCTGTACATGTCGGGCACACACATTCTGGATACTAATCCTTTTGGCTTTATTACTGTTTCAAGTCATGGAGGCTTGTGTTCTTTTCTTCCTCCTGTCCTCCTCACCCTCCTTTCTCTTCCTGGGAGAATCCAGGCACTGCTGAGAAAATGTGATTATATCTGGCACATCTGGGAACACTTCCCCCATCTCACTTCTGCAAAGGGAAAACCCCAAGTCTGATATTTACTGCTTAGGAAACTACCCAGCTCTGTTCATCTGCAATCTTGAAGCCACGCAATTAATAGACGTCAGGAATTCTGATTATTCAGAAGGACAGGGACCTCATATCCTACAGACCTGCACCTCTTTCCAGGTGTGCACGGTACACTCCTTCTCCCTAAGCCTGGATTCAGCCCCAGCAGGCTCCCTGACGGCTGTGGTCAGCACTGCTCAGCTGGAGTTAGCAGGGTAGGAAATCCATATGCTATCACTGACACAGCATAATCAAGTACATTTTAATCATCTCAGTTAACAGGGGTTTCAAAGCCTCTCTACTTCGCAATGATTATCTCGTCAGATATTTCATTATAAAGAAAAACTCAGCTAATCCATTTGACCTCACCATTTAGAAAAAGGATAATAACAACAAGCTAACATTTATTGAGTGGTTACTATGTACCAGACACTGTGTAAAATGCTTTACAGTATTTTCTCACAGACTCTGACAGCTGCTGCTTGAGTAAACAGTGTCCCATCCCAGGGAAAAGGCAAAATGCCCCCCTGCTGCTCTTAACTTGACCCTTTGATCTCCTAAGATGTGTGCTGAAAGACATCAGCTTTCATTCCACAGGGACCGTTATCACTGAGCATGTTTGTCTTCTGATACATTCAAAATCCTAACAGTTCTAGTTGTCCTGATCTGGAACTTACGTCTTAGCTTGTTATTGTTAGCTGCCATTGAGTCAGCACCTGACTCTTGGCCACCCCATGAACAAGGGAACTAAACATTGCCTGGTCCTGTTCCATCCTCATGATCAGTTGCAGATTGGACCATTGTGACCCACAGGGTTTTAATTAGCTGGTTTTTGGAAGCAGGACATCAGGCCTTTCTTCCTAGTCCATCTTAGTCTGGAAACTCCGCTGGAAACTGTTTAGCATCCAGCAGCATGCCAGCCTCCTTTGACTGAGGGGTGGTGGCTGCACACGAGGTGCATTGGCTGGGAATTAAACCCAGGTCTCCCCCGTGGAAGGTGAGAATTCTTCCACTGAACAACTACTGACCCATAATGGGAGAGAAAAACCATAGAATGAAATTTTATTCAATAGTCAATGCTGTTGATGCTCCACTCAGATCCCATTGCCTGGGCTGCTGCACCCCTCCCCAGCTGCTGTGAGAGCTGAGTGCTAACAAGTGCACTCCTCTGGAAATTGCCCTTGACCCTTCCAAGGTAGGTCCCTCCCCTAGCCAATGACCAATGAAGACAGGGATATAAAAGCCCAGACCCCTTTTCTCCAGCAGGGACAACCCTTGGCGCCATCAACACTCGAGAACTCTCCGTGGGGACCGAAGAGCCTTCACCTGGCTTTTTTCCCTTTTTCTCTCCTTCTTCCTTTCTCCACCACAGGTTTTATATGAGATCACTCTCCACAAATCACATGCACAAGAAGCTCCATCTCAGGTTCTGCTTCCAGGAAGTCTGACCTAAGACAAGGCCCAGGCAACGCTTTCTCCTTTAACCTGGTCCGTGCTCTCAGATTTAGGCTTCGGTAACTGGGCATCCCTTTGCATCTCCATCACCACCATAAAGAAGGACCTTAGGAAATTGAATTGAAAGGAAAAACTATTATGCCTCTGTGGTCAAATGGAGGACTCTCCAGAGAGACTCTTGGGCTTCTAGATCTTTCTAAAACAACAGATAATCTCTATCTGTGTGTCATCTGATTAGCTTGCTATGTCTCCACCACTTTCCCTCCAAACCAAGAAATAACATCAAAATGCAAGTGAGTGAGAGACTCTGATCAGGCAAAGCGAGTTAGGCCCCCACTTATGACATGCCCCCAGCATGCCCTAGTCTTTTTCAGTTAGGGTGCTCCCAGTTTAGGTTTCTGCCATTGAAACTCTTCAGTGTAAACTTGAGAAAAAGAACAACTTAAAATAATCCTAACCCAGGGGTTTCAGGTGTCACCAAGTCAGTCATAAGCTCCAGAGCCACTGAGTCTGACCCTCAATTTTATGAATCCTGCCCTCTCCTGGAAAACCTGGTGGTGTAGTGGTTAAGTGCTATACCAAACCAAACCCAGTGCTGTTGAGTCAATTCCGACTCATAACGACCTTAGAGGACAGAGTAGAACTGCCCCATAGAGTTTTGAAGGAGTGCCTGGTGGATTCGAACTGCCAGCCCTTTGGTTAGCAGCCATAACACTTAACCACTACACTACCAGGGCTCCCGTTAAGTGCTATAGCTGCTAACAAAAAGGTCAGCAGTTCGAATCCACCAGGTGCTCCTTGGAAACTCAATGGGGCAGTTCTACTCTGTCCTATAGTGTCGCTATGAGTCCGAATCAACTCAGCTACAATGGGTTTTGGGTTTTGGGCCCTCCCCTGGCCAATGACTCAGTTTGCTAAACTCCACCTGCTGACCATTGAGGAGACACGTGTTCTCGATTCTCTGGGTCCTTCTGGTTTTTTTTCTGCTAACCTCAGGCTCCATCTACACAGCATCTTGTAAAGTATTTATCTGAGTAAATCAGAACAAAAATGAATATCCACCTAATTGTGCCTGCGTTATCTAAGCACATGTTGTTCCAGTAATGAAATTTCTGAGGACTTTTGTTTAACAAACTGTTGAGCTTCATTTAATTATAAATTTTCCCAGATAACCACCCCATTTCTCTCCTTCTTGCCTTTGCTTGTGGAAACATAGCCTAAAAGCTAAAAGAACAGTTTTCCTCCATCCTCAAGACCCCTATTAGAGCAGGAGGCAAAGGGCATCAGGCCATTTTTGATACAGAAAAACCTAGAGCTACATGAAGCCTCCATCTGGCAAACATCATATACCACCTGATTTGGGGCTGGATATCCATTTCTCCCAAACTACTCCGAGCCTGGTTCACCAGCCCCTCACTTCCCTGAATAAGAGGGCAAGGCCTGACCTGATATGACAAACGAGACCCACCCATCCCAGTTCAGACAAAATTCATCAGAGACGTTCTGGGCACTGTCCTTTTCTCAGAGGCTTCAGTTTCATACGTGAAACTTGGTCGAGCAGCAAGGCTACATTGGCAGCCTTCTATCCCATCCTGCCAGCTTCCTCCTGGACAGGGCTTTGTCTCTGGCAGCATCAGTTAACCCTCCTTACAGTCGCCCTTGCAGACTAGAAAAGCAGCAGGCTAACCCTGGAACAGGGCCTGTCATCACCTGGTCCTCTCCCACCCCTTGCTCTGGGATAGACACCTTTTCCAGAATCTCATCGGGTGGCAATATAGCAGCCAGAGGTTTCCAGGTGGAAAATCACCTTAAGAAAGCAGCTGAACCTAGCTGTTTAAGACAGAGATTTCTTCCTCTCCTTTGCATCTGTATTGGGGAATATGGCTCTCTTTAGGAAGGACCAATGAACCCTTAGCACTCAGGACTATAATGTGCACTTCTTTAGAACTTCAAGTTGGGAAAGCACAAGAAGGAAGCCTACAAGGGCCGTTTTCATTCTGCAGCAGTGTGGCTTTCAGGTTCACGTCGGTTTATTCCGCAATCAAGAGCAATCCCCCTCACTTTGCCAGATCACACCACACTTCTCTCCCCATTCCACCCGAGGAGCAGGAGACGATAACAAACAGCATTCCGACGTCAGGAATCAATTTTATTGAAAACGTATTAGGTTTCAGTAAAACTGAAGGATCAGACACCGGAGGAGAGGGAGCCAGGGCAGAGAAGACGGTGCACCAAGCTTTACTTCTGAGTGCTACAAAATATTGAACTAAAAATAACATTAAAGATGAAATTTGTAATGAATCTCAAGCTGCTAAATTCCCCAAGGCTGGATCTGCCAAAGGCTTTGCGGCAATCCTCTGTTCTTTCCTGTCTTTATTTAAATATTTTATACAGTTGTCTATGTTCGTGTGCAGCGTGAACCGTCATTTATATTTCAGTCCACTCTAAAATGGATCTTAGGCCGCCTCAAGCTGAGCGCAGCGCGGGGTGGGTCTGTGCGGAGAAGCAGGCTGGAGTGGGGCGTGTAAATGAAGACGGATACTTAATGTACTTTTTGTGTACTTCTGTTGGGCTGTCATGTTTCCTGCCTTAAACCTGATTTGTAATTCTATGGGTTTTGTGACATTATGATAAGATGAGATGTGTGTGAGACTCCCATTTAGCAGGGACATTGATGGGCACTTGAGTTAAAGAGAGTGGCTGACGAGAGCCAGGCAGGATGCAGACCCCACGGCTTAAGCCTCAGCTGCAGAACTGGCTTCCTCTGCAGCCGTAGTATTTCATGCTTCTGTGAACTTTTGGAAGAATAAAACATTTCCAGGATAAACTCAATTTTCCCTGGTGTTGAGCTTAACTTACTACGGCACTTAATGATTTACCCCAGTTTGGGTGAAATTGTGCCTTTTCCTAGTTCTCACACCAGCAGAGAGGGCTGAGAATAAATGGTGAGGCCAGGTGTGGATGCACAGGAAGGCAGAGTAGGGGGGCAGTTAACGTGGAAGGCCTTGGGGGCACTCTGGTACCCACACCCATCACACAAAAGCCTGTGTGTGTGTGTGTGTGTGTGATGGCGGTGAGAATGGATCCCCGATGCGGTTTCCCATTTGGATTCTGCAAAGGGACCAGAGCCAACCTATCCAAGTCCCACACACACAATGTGTTGAGGCATTCATTCTAGGGGGACCAGAGTGGGGTGGGGGTTGGGGTTCTCCACAGGTCCTTCCTTTCCCCAGGCTGCCTGCCCAGTGTTAACAGAACCCAGCTGTTGTCAGCCTCCCCTGGCCTGTGGCCACCACGGAGGGGCAGTTTCTTCTTTCCCCAATGCCCAGCTGGGTAGAAGAAATTCTGCCCCCTTCTGTCCCTGACCCTTCACCAGGCCCATTCCTGCAGCTAGCTCTCACCCTGGACCCACCAGCACCTTCCCTTTTGGGGCCTCCCTCTAGGACTCCAGATTGTGGGGCCTGTCAGTGTTGTTTACAACATGGCTGCTGGGATCTGTGGTGCATCCTATAAAAGGGCAAAGCAAGATTCATGCAGAAGCATTTGTGAAAACAAAAGGACAAGGGTGTGGAGGGAACCCTAGGCCCCCCTCCCCAACATACGCACACACATACAGACGCTGTTATTTCTCCAGAGCCAAAGGTCTCAGATAAATATAATCATACCTGGTGTTTCTCAGAACGTGTGGGACTACGTGGAGCTGGGCGGCTCTTTCTCCTCTTGCCCCCCACCCTCTGTCTCCGTCACTGGTCACTGTCCTCCTGTTGCTCTGTGTAGCATAGGTAAACACCACGGAGTCAGACCGCCTGGTCCTAATCCTCAGTTGGGCCCTTGCTGGTGTGTGACAGTAGAAATCAGTCAGGCTTTGTACACCTAAGTTTAAAAAAAAAAACTTTAAAATGGAAATTATGTGCACTCTACAGGGACTTTTTTTTTTTTTTTAACTGTGCTTTAAGTGAAAGTTTACAAATCAAGTCAGTCTCTCATACAAAAACTTGTATACGCCTGGCTGTGTACTCCTACCTGCTCTTCCCCTAATGAGACAGCACACTCCTCCTCTCTACCCTGTATTCCACATGTCCATTCACCCAGCTCCTATCTGTCTCTGCCTTCTCATCTTGCCTCCAGACAGGAGCTGCCCACATAGTCTCGTGTGTCTACTTGAGCCAAGAAGCTCACTCCTCACCAGTATCATTATGTATCTTATAGTCCAGTCCAATCCCTGTCTGAAGAGTTGGCGTCAGGAATGGTTTTAGTGTCGGGCTAACAAAGAGTCCAGGAACCGTGGCCCCTGGGGTCCCTCTAGTCTCAGTCAGACCATTAAGTGTGGTATTTTTAGGAGAATTTGAGGTCTGTATCCCACTGTTCTCCTGCTCCATTGGGGTTCTCTGTTGTGTTCCCTCTCAGGCAGTCATTGGTGGTAGCCAGGCACCACCTAGGTGCTGATATAGTCTCTGGTTTATGTGTCCCTTTCTGTCTCTTGGGCTTATATTTACCTCGCGTCCTTGGTGTTCGTCTTTTTCCTTTATTCCAGGTGGGTTAGACCAATTGATGCATCTTAGATGGCTGCTTGCTAGCATTTAAGACCCCAGATGCCACTCACCAAAGTGGGATGCAGAATGTTTTCTTAATACATTTTCTTATGCCAGTTGACAGAGATGTACCCTGAAAACATGGTCCGCAGACCCCTGTTCCTGCTACTCTGGCCTTTGAAGAATTCAGTTGTATTCAGGAAACTTCTTTGCTTTTGGTTTAGTCTGGTTGTGCTGAGCTCCTCTGTATTGTGTGTTTTCTTTCCTTACAGGGACTTTGAGAGACGTGGATGTATCAAGGTCAAGAGGAAGATAACCAAGACCTGGCACAGCACCGACAATGATGCCACATCCCTTCCGGCCCAATATACTCTCTCCAACATCCACGCGTGCCAAAACCATGTCCCTGGCCTTGTTCCTTCCTTCTGCCTGCAGAGGACCCTGCCCTTCCTTCAAAGTCCCTGCCATTCAGGAAACCCACAAAGACTGTTGCCTCCTAATGGGGGCGGGGAGGGGGTTTTGATCTCAGGGTTAGAAAGATCTAGCCCCAGATGGGCCTCAGGGAGTTAGAGGAGCAGCTGCCCCTTCATCCAGGGTCCTCAGGACTTCACCAAGCCCATCCACAGGCCGTGCTGCTCTCAACTGCTGCCTCGTTTGAAGTTATTTGGCTGCAAGTAGCATGAGTCCACTCGTTCACTCCGAGCAAAGAAGCTGACTCTGTTACTAGGAAACAGCCCTTTGGGGAACCCACAGAAGGAAGGACAGTCCTACCAGAAAGATCAAATGGCTGTCCTTTTCCTCTCCCTCCCACACACACCCAGGCTCTTCCTAAGGACAAGTTTATCCTAGACCAGAAGCTTGGCCTAGAAGGCAGTGCCATTTGGCAGAGAGTCCCTGAGTAGGGCTTCCACAGTCGGGTCTCTTTTGCTATCTCTGTGCCCACCCTGTAACACAGTCCAGCCACTTACTCTCTCAGGGCCTTGGCCTCTTCGACTGTAAAATGAGCACCATAAGGCCTGTACCTTGCCAGCCTCTGGATGGTTGTAAGCATCCCATGAGATGCTCAGAGAGGAGAAAATCTTTCCACTGATGCAATGCTTGGGTGAGAATCAGGGTCACAATGCAGGTCCTTTGGTTTGCTTGTTTTGGAGACCATTTCCTTGGGCAGTGTGGGGTCTAGCCTCTGAACCACTGGATGGGGGAGGTCCTGCAGAGGAGGCCTGTCCCACATCACTCAGAGGAGAGGGGCTGTGCTCCAGGACAGCCTGCCTGTCCTGCTGTAGTTCTGCTGGGTTAACCCCAGTGGGAATGTGGCCTGCCCAGCCCTTGCTTTGTCTCCTTAATCACCTTTGTGTTTCCTCACTGACCCTAGGCAGACATCTGACTTGTGACCCTCCTTCTGTTCACAGCATGCAGGCATTTGGTGAATGGTTAGGTTTTTACACTGAGGGACGACAAGGTGATGATTAGCTCACAGAAATCTCCAGTGAACGGAGGAAGGGGCTAGGCTGGGCCCCCCTCCCAGTGAGGTCACAGAACTGCAACCTGATCCATGACCCTGAGCTCATTCTGACCAAGCAGACACGTGTCCTGGGCAAGTGGAAAGGAGATGAGAGACTGCACATCTGTGGAGTGAATTCTTAAGGCAAAATCGCAATGCCCAGTCCCTGCCTGATGGGCAAAGAATGCCTGTGGGAGGTGGGCAGAGAAATGCCCCCAAATTTATCAGGCCCCAATCCCTGGAGCCTGTAAATGTTACTTTGCAAGGGAAAAGGGCCTTTACGGATGTGATGAAGTTAAGGATCTTGAGATGGAGAGATTGTCCTGCTGGGCCCTAAATGCAATTGACCTGAAAAGAAGAGGAAGAGGGGGATTATACACACACACACACACACACACACACACACACACAGAGGAGAAAGGGCTTCATGAAGATGGCACAGAGGGAGCCTTGAAGATGCTGGCCTTGAAGACTGGCAGGATGCAGCTACAAGCCAAGGAGGGCCAACAGTCACCATGAGCTGGAAGACGCATGGAACGGACTTCCCCCTGGAGCCTCAGGAGGAAGTCTGGCCCTGCCAACACCTTGACTTCGTACTTCTGGCTTCCAGAACTCTGAGAGAATAAAGGTCTGCTGTTTTAATTCACCAAGTTTGTGGCAATTTGTTACAGCAGCCATGAGAAATGAATACACCACATAAGACAGGCCTTTCTCTGGAGAGGCCTCAATGGAACCACTGCTTAGGGCATCTGCCCCCAGGGTCACTAGCTGGACTCTCTGCATTCCCAAGTTTCAAGTCCCAGGCTCAGATGTATTCCTGTCTCTTCCCTAAGCCTCCTTCCTTAATTGGGTATCTGCTCCTGCAGGACTCAGGCAATGCATCCCTGTATGCCCAAAACTCAGTACAGCTCCTGGTACAGAAGAATGGTTAGAAATCATTATTTTTGAATAATCAGCACAAGGAAACAGTTAATAAATAGTGAGTTGGTAAAGGGATACAACAGGACCTGCCACGTTAGTGGCAGATATCTTGCAGCATCAACTTTTATTATTATTAATATTATTATTTTATTATCTTCCATTTGATATACTTCTTCAAGTACATGTCTTGACTTCCCATTCATCCTTAAAGGTGGAGACCTACCTTCCTCACAGCAGAAGCCTGCGTGAGGCTCAGTACCTACCAGGTACTCAGTGAAGATCCACTCAGTGAAGATCCACTGTGAGTGGACATCCAGGTGGCCAACGGATATTTGTCCATCAAGTACCTTGGCTATCAACTTCTTATCAGCGTAGGGTGGACAGAAAGCACCTGCAGGCCTGGTTTAAAGTGTGGAATACAGGAACCTCAAGTTTCAGGCCCTGTAACTCTGGAGCGGGGCTCAGGGAGCTGCATTTTTAATTAGCTTCTGAGGTGGCTTTGAAACAGGGGTTCAGGCTCCAGGACCACCTGTGGGGGACTCTGAGTGAGACAACTAAAGTGGAACTAATGACATTTTTCGGCTTTCCGTGGGCCAACCACTGGAGCTGGAGAGCTTGCTCTCTGCTTAAGCATAGAGATGTTTTCAAACATGCAGAATTGATAAACAACGTGAGATTATGGCTCTATTTGGGGAGGAGCCCTGCCAGACATCAGGCCAGGGCCCGTTTGCATCTGTCAATAAATACTTCTCCATAAATACAATTCCTCAGGAGGCAGAGTGCAAATACAGTGCCGAGAAAACTGCATCAGGACACCAAGTGAACAGTGAGGAGGATAAATACAAAGAGAAGTCTGGGGGTATAAACACGTCTTTTTTTTTTTTTTTTTTTTTTTTTTTGAGGGTTGGCAATTATTTCTGAAAATTATGAAATTTCAAGCATTTGCTTTGGTAGAAACAGCTGCGGCTTTAAGAACCAAACTCTGAGCCAGGAAACATTGTATTTGAGCCAAGCATTTCTGCAACTGTATCTTATCTTTGAGCTTGGCCATGGGTTCCCCAGGCAGCCTGGTGCCTGCTCACTGCAGCTCTGCAGCCTGCACATCCTATCCAGAAAGGCCCTCTCCAACTGCCTCTTCTTCCAGGAAGGTGCAATGTCTGTACTGATTCACTTGGTGAGCCTGCCTAGAGGAGCACCAATTCCACAATTAGGGCTGACCAGGTTCACTTGGGAGCTGAAGGGGTGGATATCTGAAGGGAAGATGTGAGCAAGGGAGAAGCATTGGTCCAGGAGTCGGGAGACTAATTAGAGTGTCAGGAGATGCCTTCCTCTCTCTGGTCCTCAGTCTTTCCATCTCTTAAATGAAGGAAATGGACTCACCCACGTGGAATACTTAGTGATAGCACAGTTCAGTTGAAAAGATTTTAGGTGGCACATGGGTAACCCATTAAAGAACAGTAAATACCATGTTGAGAAATTTCTCCATGCTTCACTTGTCTCTCTGTCCCTCGAATTACATCAAAGTAAAAGCCTCAGTCTGGTGCTCTGGTGTCTTTACCGTCTTTCTCACATTTTGCTAATCCTTTTCAACAAAAAGAAGCAGATCTAAGTAAGGTTCGGAGCCCTAGGCAAGCAAAAGTATCTAGCTAGCATTTAATAATGTTGTCTTGTTTTCATTTTATTCAAGGCAGTGGTCGTGGTTTTACATCTATGGTAATGATACAAAAGTTCCTTTTCAAATACATGCACGTGAGTACAAAGAATGAGACGATCTGTACAAACGCATTAGGCGAACATGAGCGCATATGTCAGAGGGAGAGTGGCCATCAAGTGACAGATGTTTGGGAGTCCCTGCACTTTCCTATCCCTGAGAACCCTTCCAGCTCAGCTTTTTATATGTCTTTATAAGAGCCAGGCCCAGTTCCCAATGGCCACATCTTGTCCTGTTTCCGTGTAGGGACTAGACCTACAGTGATCTTGGACCACATAACTTCGTGACTATTTTTATTTTTCTGCTGACACCCTTCACTCCCCAGCCACAGCAAATACCCTTTTCCTACCATCATGTTGCTGACATCTGAGCCACCTTGGACTCCTCCCACACTTTAAGATTTCTATCAGAAGACATTTATCTGAAGGTGTGCACTACAGCAGACCTCCAGCAAGTTCCTTCCTCCTGCCTGTTTACATTAAAAATACTCATTAGGATTCAAATTACTTTGAAATTATGCTCATCTGGATTTCTGCACTTTATAAAGACTTCCGTGCCTATCTCTTCCTGGAGTTATAAGTTAAAATAGTTTTATTATGATAGAAACTGCTTTAAAAATGCCACAGACATTTGCAGAATTGTTGAGAAGACAGCTTCATGCTAAACGAGCCCTCTTTCACAGCCTACTCTTCCTGAGGGGAAACTGAGGTCTAGAGGTCTGGGAACTGAAGCTGCTTCAAGCATTAACTCAATGCTTTATTCATAGGTTCTCGTGGTTTATTGAAGGGGCAGCACTGCACACTCAAGTCATGGGCTAGCTCCATCCTTCCCTGAGAGTGTGGAGGGAATTATTAGCACTGACTACCTTCAATGGAGCCCTGGTGCAAAGTGGTTAAGAACTCAGCTGGTAACCAAAAGGTCAGTGGTTCAAATCCACCAGCCACTCCTTGGAAACCCTATGGAGCAGTTCCACTCTATCCTATAGGGTCGCCAAGAGTAGGAATTTACTCGATGGCTACAGGTTTGTTACCCACGGTATGAATGCTGGCTTTCTCTAACATTCGTCCAGGAATATAAAGTACGAGAACAGACATTATAGCAAATATGAGAGAGAACTTTCTGACACTCAGATCTTTCAGCAAGGAAATGGGCTGACTTCAGCGGTAGTGAGCCTGAAGGCACCACAGGGGGATTCCAGTCAGAGACCTGATGGCCACCTGACGTTGTAGAAGCGGGTCAGTCTCTGGGTGTGTGGACAGCAACACTCTGGTCCTCAGAGTGTTCACTTCACCCCCTGCATTTGCCATGAGTTTTGGCGGGAAGAGAAAGGTATCCACTAAATTAGATTAAATAAAATGTGTCGGTAGACAAAAGGGCTGGCCTGGCCAGGTAGAGCTGGGTCCAGGTGCTTGAATGACATCATCAGGATTCCATCTCTTTATCCCTCTTCGTTTTCCCGTTAGCTTTATGCCCCAGAAGTTAGGAAAGGTAGTCTCCAGCTGGTCTAGGCCAGCATCCTCCCTGTTGAGCAGCCAGAGAGGTCAGAGGCTCATTCCCAATTGGTCCAGCAAAGGCCTTGAAGCTTTTATAAGAAATTAATCAGAGAGACACACAAAAATTTATATATAAGAGTATTCACTTGTATCTACTTTTCATTGCAAAATAGTTGAACATCATAAATGTCCAGTGGTGGAGAACTGGTTGAGTACATAGTCGTATATCCAAATGGTGGAAAATTACACAGCCAATAAAAAGCATGCTGTCAAAGGAGAGCAATCATGCAAAAATATTCTTGATATATTGCTAAGCAAGATAAATGAAAATTAATAAGGTCGCAGTTTTGTTACAAAATATTTGTTAATACAAACTGGATGCAAATGTACCAATATATTTTCTCTGTGTGCAAGGATTACAGATAATGTTATTTGAAAAATACTTTTCTTTATGTTTTAAATTTTCTATGATAAATGTGTATTACTTTATATACTTAGAAAACAAACAAATATTGTTTTAAAAAATGGTCAGGTATGTAGTGGCTGACAAGTGAATCCCCAGCCTGGGGCAGTAGAAGGACCCACAGGAACTGCTCATTGTCTGATCTAAAACTGAACCAATCATTATGGAATACATAGGGCCACAGTGGGAAGGGGGAGAGACTTGGTTTGCTTCTCTGATGAAACAACCAAGACAGCTGGAACGATCACTGCTGAAGGTCTGCAGGTGTTCTCTGACTCAGCCCCCAGCTGCTCTAACTCAGCCATGGGTTGCGACCAGGAGACAGCATGAAACGCCACTGTCAGGGACCTGTGACATGTGGTTAGCCCGAATATTTAATGAGATACACACATGCACATGACTGTTCGCACCAGTTACACTGTTACATCAGGCTACACGTTCAGTGCAGATCTGTAGCACAGGCACTTTGGAATTGCACAGGCCTCCTGGGTATCTCTGATAATGTTGTGTCCATTCGACATTCATGTGGCACAAATGAAAACTCGTCAGTGTCTCTTCTGCCAAGCCTATAGTCATCAGGTTGATGGGACAGCTCACAAAGTCCCTCTCATTCCAGAGCAAGCCCTGCCCCTCCCAGAGAAAGCCCCCACCCACCCCAGAGCAAGCCCCACCCATCCCACAATAACCCCCGCCCATCCCACAGCAAGCCTCTGCACCTAACGCTGCAATAGCAGCCAGAATCCTGGAGCCAAGAGTAAGCTCCTCAGTAGCAAGAGGGGCTGAGGTTGGTGCCTTCCCTGTCCCTGCCTCCGAGGAGGCAGAGCTTAGCAATTCTGAGACCCACCCCAACACTTCTCCTACCCGAGGCAGGCCATCCTCTGCTCAAGTCATTGGCCTTGTGTTTTCACTGCTGTGCCTGTCCTGAGCTAGCCCTTAGCTGCCCCCTTCCCCCCGCCCCCCACCCCCACCCCATTTTCTGAGGCCATTTGGGAATAACTTCTTGGAAGATGTGAGTTGTGGCCACATATTTGAGGGCAGTAACAGCAAGACTTTGTAGAAACGGTGGAAGAGAAAACTGCGTATAAGGACAATTATGTTTCTTTATCACTGTGAACCACCACATATACAGTAGATGCTCAGAACATGGTGCCGTGCAGGAGACAGAGGCCTGTCCTCATGGAGCAATAGAAGGGGTGAGAGGTGTCAGAGAACCAGGAATATACATAAATGCCACCTGGGTGCCATAAGTACCACCCAGTCCGAAAGGCACTAAGTGCTATATAAGAACAACGGCAAACATGTAAATAATAATAATAACAAATAAATAAATATTTGTAGCAGAGATGGCACATAAGCATATCAAAAATGTTCAACATCCTATGTCAATTAAAAAAAAAAAACTAACCTGTTGCCATCATGTTGATTCCAACTCATAGAGGCCCTATAGGACAGAGTAGAACTGCCTCATAGGGTTTGTAAGGAGTGGCTGGTGGGTTTGAGCTGCCAACCTTTTGGTTAGTAGCCAAGCTCTTAACCACGATGCTACCAGAGTCCCGCTATGTCAACAACAAAAAAAAAGTCAATAGAGGATTGAAAATTAAAACAACAATGAGATACCACTACACACCTCTTAGAATGGCAAAAATCTAAAACACTGACAACACCAAATGCTGGTGAGGATGTGGAGCAACAGGAACACCCATTAACTGCTGGTGGGAGTGCAAGATGGCACAGCACCTTTGGAAGACAGTCTGGTAGTTTCTTACAAAGCTAATCATAGGCTTACCGTGTGATCCAGGACTCATGTTCCTAAGTATTTACTCAAATGAGTTGAAAACTTTTGTCCACATAAAAACCTACACAGGAAAGTTTAGAGCAGCTTTCTTCATCATTGCCAAGCATGGGAGATAAACTGTGGTGCCTCCGCACAATTCAGTGTTAAAAACAAATGAGCTATCAAAAGTTATCAAAAAGCTATGGAAAGACATGGAGGAAACTTGAATTCATATTGCTAAATGAAAGAAGCCAGTATGAAAAACTACATACTGTATGATTCCAACTATATGATATTCTGGAAAAGACAAAACTATAGAGGCAGTAAAAAGAAAAAAAAAAAAAAAATCCCCCTCTAGGGAGGGGAAAAGGATGACTAGGTGAAGTGCAGGGCATCATTTAAGGCAGTAAAACTATTGTGTATGATCCTATAATGGTAGTTACATGACATTATGTTGTTGTGAGGTGCTGTCAAGTCGATTCCCACTCATAGTGACCCCATGCACGACAGAACGAAACACTGACTGGTTTTGTGGCATCCTCACAATTGTGGTTATGCTTGAGCCCATTGTTGCTGCCACTGTGTCAATCCATCTCATTGAGGGTCTTACTCTTTTTCTCTGACTGTCTACTTTACCAAGCATGATGTCCTTCTCTAGGGACTGATCCCCCAGATAACATATCCAAAGTAAGTGAGAAGAAGTCTCACCATCCTCACTTCTAAGGAGCATTCTGGTTGTACTTCTTCCAAGACAGATTTGTTCACTCTTTTGGCAGTCCATGGTATATTCAATATTCTTCACCAACACCACAATTCAAAGGCATCAATTCTTCTTCAGCCTTCCTCATTCATTGTCCAGCTTTTCACACGAATATGAGGCAATTGAAAACACCAGGGCTTGGGTCAGGTGCACCTTAGTCCTTTAAGTGACGTCTTTATTTTTAACACTTTAAAGAGCGATCTTTGCAGCAGATTTGCCCAATGCAATGCATCATCTGATTTTTTGACTGCTGCTTCCATGAGTGTTGATCATGGATCCAAGTAAAAAGAAATCTTTGACAACTTCAATCTTTTCTCCATTTATCATGATATGGCTTGTTGGTCCACTTGTGAGGATTTTTGTTTTCTTTATGTTGAGGAGTAATCCATACTGAAGGCTGTGGTCTTTGATCTTCATCAGTAAGTGCTTCAAGCCTTGTTCACTTTCACTTGTCAAAATCCATAGAACTGTACAGCCCAACAAGGCAACACTAATATAAACTATGGACTTCAGTTAATAATAGTGAATCAGTATTGGTTCACCAATTGTAACAAATATGCTACACTAACGCAAGATGTTAAGAGTGGGGGAACTGTCTGCAGGAAGGAGAGGGCCATATGGAAACTGTAATGTCTGTGTGATTTTGTAAAAACCTAAAATGTCTCTTAAAATAAAGTTTATTGAAAAAAATATATAGCAGAGTGGTCAGGCCTGGGTCTGGGGACATGGCAGGCAGAGCAGAAGGGCCTGGGGGTATTTACCTGGAGGAATAGTTCATGTGGCCTCCTTGCAGACAGAGCAAGGCTTGGAGTGTGGCTCCCAAGGGCTGAGCTCTGAAGAACGGGCGTCAGTCCATGGACTCAAATGGTGGATGTAAGAGAAGCCCCTGGTGGTGAGGAGAGCTGTCCACTGTGGCTGCCCTCAGGAACTCACATGGTTCCTTCCCATCTCTGGAAGCCTGGGCTGGGCACACTAGGGAAGCTAGGGAGATGCTTTTGCACTGAGAGCCTGTGACTCCCCTGAAGCCTCACAGTCAGAAAGGTGAACCTAAATGCTGCCATCCTCTCCATGTATTTCTTCCTGCTCTGTCTTGGGCCAACATGGGTAAATGAGACAGACTCTCTATACTGCAAGTGGCATAATAGACAAACAAGCAAAGAAAACCATCAAACTGGACTAGGCACAAGGGTTAATGGAGAGGCCTAAGGGTAAGCCTAGCTTAGATACCAATGGATCCAGAGGCTTAAACTGTGTTATCGAAACTCGTTCACAGCATGGCTGGACATGGGATAAACTGATGTCTGTCTGTGGCCCAGGCTCATACCCTCTTCTTGGCAAGCTTGGCGGTGAAGCTGCTTCTATCTCTGGAGGTTCTGCACAAGCCCTGCACCTAACTCTCTGAGGTCCAGTCTTGGCCATGGAACCATCCTGGTGCCAGCCTCGGGGTTGGGAGTGGAGTTGCTAACTGATTCAGGCTGGACCACATCTTCTCCCTTGAACTGGGGACAGCAGGCTTCTAAGTCCCACCCAAATCATTGTTGTTGTTGTTAGGTGCCGTCGAGTTGGTTCCGACTCATAGCGACCCTATGCACAACAGAACGAAACACTGCATAGTCCTGAGCCATCCTCACAATCGTTGTTATGCTTGAGCTCCTTGTTGCAGCCACTGTGTCAATCCACCTCATTGAGGGTCTTTCTCTTTTCCCCTAACCCTGTACTCTGCCAAGCATGATGTCCTTCTCCAGGGACTGATCTCTCTTGACAACACGTCCGAAGTATGGAAGGCACAGTCTCACCATCCTTGCTTCTAAAGAGCATTCTGGTTGTACTTCTTCTAAGACAGATTTGTTTGTTCTTTTGGCAGTCCGTGGTATCTTCAATATTCTTCACCAACACCACAATTCAAAGGCATCAATTCTTCTTCGATCTTCCTTATTCATTGTCCAGCCTTCACATGCTTATGATGTGATTGAAAATACCATGGCTTGGGTCAAGCGCACCTTAGTCTTCAAGGTGACATCTTTGCTCTTCAACACTATAAAGAGGTCCTTTGCAGCAGATTTACCCAATGCAATGCATCTTTTGATTTCTTGACCACTGCTTCCATGGCTGTTGATTGTGGATCCAAGTAAAATGAAATCCTTGACAACTTCAATCTTTTCTCTGTTTATCATGATGTTGCTCATTGGTCCAGTTGTGAGGATTTTTGCTTTCTTTATGTTGAGGTGTAATCTATACTGAAGGCTATGGTCTTTGATCTTCATTAGTAAGTGCTTCAAGTCCTCTTCAATTTCAGCAAGCAAGATTGTGTCATCTGCATAATGTAGGTTGTTAATGAGTCTTCCTCCAATCCTGATGCCCTGTTCTTCTTCGTGTAGTCCAGCTTCTCATATTATTTGTTCAGCATACAGAATGAATAGGTATGGTGAAAGAATACAATCCTGACGCACATCTTTCTTGACTTTAAGCCAATCAGTAGCCCCTTGTTCTTTCTGAACAACTGCCTCTTGATCTATGTAAAGGTTCCTCATGAGCACAATTAAGTCTTCTGGAATTCCCTTTCTTTGCAATATTATCCATAATTTGTTATGATCCACACAGTCGAATGCCTTTGTGTAGTCAATAAAACACAGGTAAACATCCTTCCGGTATTCTCTGCTTTCAGCCGGGATCCATCTGACATCAGCAACGATATCCCTGATTCCACGCCCTCTTCTGAAACCGGCCTGAATTTCTGACCCAAATCAAGGACTGGGAATATGGGAGAAGGAAAATCAAGGTGCCGCCAAAAAAAAAAAAAAGAAAGAGGAAAATGAGGCTGTGCCATCAAAACCAACAACTGTCCACTCTAATAGGAATGACACCCACTGGTCCCACTTCACTGCCCCCAACCCTCCGCTTGAGCCCAGAACAGAGAGGCACCCCCAGAAGTGCTCGCAGACAAGGTGAGGGGTGCATCTCCTGTTTCCTTGCTGACAAGAACGTGTCTCCACCACCTGCCTCTCGGTTTGTTGCGCTTGGCTGCCGATGTGATGCTGCAAGCTATGCCTCTTGTATTTCAAGCACAAACGGGGTCACCCACGGTGGACAGGTTTCAGAGAATCTTCTAGACTAAGACAGACTAGGAAGAAAGGGCTGATGATCTGCTTCTGAAAATCAGCCAGTGAAAACTCTATGGCTCACAACAGAGCATCGTCTGGCCCACTTGCTTCGGAATCCTCATTAGAGGAGGGCATCATGTTTGGTGAAGTACAGGGCAGGGAGGGTGAGGGAGACCTGCAGGGATGGATTGACAAAATAGCCCCAACAAGAGACTCGAACATGCTGGCAATCATGAAGATGATGCAGGACTAGACAGCATTTTGTTCTTTTGTACATGGGGTCACCATGAGCTGGACTCAACTTGAGGGCAGCTAATAACAACTATAACCTGTTTAGAAAAACTCACCTGTGAAGAGTGAGTCGAGTTTTTCCGTCCTCTAAAACTAGACTCAAATCCTATTTGTTGTTGAAACAGCCCCTGGCCCGGCAGAGTGTTGGCTGCTGGCATGCGCACACCCAAGTCCTCGTGACTTGATTTACACTCCCAGATCCATCGTCCCCAACATGAGAGATGCTGCTGGAGCAAGAAGGGAGCTGGGTTCAGAGACTTTACCCTTTGTTTTTTCTTCCTGATTCTTTGCAAAGGGTGGTCTGGTGAGAGGATTTTCACAAAAGGCACTATTTCTCCCATCTTGGTAAAAGATTTGAATTATATATCTTAATTCTCTTCCTTCTTATAGAAATATTTATGATAGATCTATTAAATAATGTATTTGAGGACTGCAGCAGTAGTACCTACTGTATATGCATAAAATAGGACCCAAGATCTTAAATTATGTAAACATAATTAGACTGAGAATCCTGCACAACATTTCCCTTTTTAGGTTCCACATTCAAAGTACGTGTATCTTTCTGGGAGGAGCCAATACACATACCGGTGTCCCAAAGACCAATATTCATTATTGTGAAGTTGCTTTGATTCTTTAAAGCATTTCACCTGTGTGTACACACACACACTACAGTCCTTTGAATGTTTAATTTTTTGAATGTGTAAAAAAACTGCCAGGGAATTTTAGCAGAAGCAGCCACTTGTAAGCAGAATGCTCCCCTTTTTTCCCATCCTTCACACCGAGTCTCCTCCAGGCTAGAGAACTTATTCAGCTGTCAAATAAGGCAGATGGCCAGGGGAAAGTCACCTCAGGGGAGGTTAGAGTCACTGGAAACTCTCTGAACAAACTTTGAGGTCTCCCTTTCCATGCTCCCCTTTGCCACGCCCACGTGTTTTCCAGGAAGGCCAGCTCCCTTGCCCACCTCTCTGCCTCCGGGCCGAGGAAGGCCTGGCTTCTTGGCACCACAGGATTAATTCAGACTGATCGCCATGGGCCAAATCACAGCAAAATATTTCCAGTTGCCAGTCTCCTGTTTTTCAATTGCCCCTCTGTTATATGTCTAAGTAAACATTTGTCTTGCTTATCATTTCTGAGCAAAGACGCGAATCACTTGCCTAGAAGAAACCGTAGAGGCAGCTGGTCCTATTAGGAACCAACATTTGGGAACAGAGCCTACTGAACAGGACTCCAGAAGCGAGCTTGTTGTTTTTGTTTGTCCTCATTCTAGAAAAAGCAGCCTAGAACACTCAGGTCTGCCCTCCCCTTTTGTGGAGGAAGGCCCCTACTCAGAAATCTGCCAAGGTGCCTCAAATTCCATCCACCCTTTGTGGCTCTCCTTTGGATGAAGATGCTCTCTCCAGAAGCTTCCTGATTCAGTGTCAACGTGTTGCCTGAGGGTGGCTACACATTGACCAGTTTGTTCTCATTAAGGGCATGGTGCAGAGCCCTTTATTAAGCCCTGGCTTCTGAAGCAGGTGTGGAGGGATGGATCCTTGAAATGAGCCACTTTCAGGGATTGGGAGCTTGCCTGTGTTTACACCATCTTGCATGGAAAACCTACTCTCCCCTGGGCTCTGTGCTTCCTATCACATCATTCTCAAAACCCCACCAGGTGGGCAGCAAAGGTGACATAAAGAAGGCAAGAGACTGAGAGACAGAAGCTTAGGGTCAGGGAAGACTTTGGGTCTGCTGGGTTACCTGTGTTGGGTTTTGAATGATGGGCAAGGTTTACCTAAGTGGGGAGAAGGGAAGGAACAGCTTATGCAACGGTGGGAACACAGGAATTCTCCAGCAAAACTCTAGCAGATAAGTTTGGAACTGCAGAGGGTTGGGGATGCCAAAAACTGGAGAAGCCCCGGCCCCTCTCCAGGATCTGGGTTTAAACTGAACACCCCATCTTCTGCCCTAGGGGAAGGAAAGTGACCTTATCAGCTGATTCGCTGAAAGCCAGGTCCCATTAGTCCTTCACCACAGATGTTCAACAAGTACATATTAATGGGATACATTTAAATATGATCTCCATCATCCAAATTAAAAACATTTGCTCTGTGAAAGACTTAGGGAATGAAAAAGACAAACTATGGATTGGAAGAAAATGTTTTCAAATCATCTATTCAACAAAGGACTCGTATCCATAATATATAAAAAATATATATATGTAAAAAAAAGGACTCTCAAAATTCAATAACAAGAAAAAAAAAAAAAAACTCAGTTAAAAAATAGGCAAAAAATTTCAACAGAAACTTCACCAAGAAGATATAGGGATGGCACATAAGCACATGAAAAATGTTCACTATAATTAGCCATTAGAGAAATACAAATTAAAACCACTTTGAGATACCACTACACACCTGTTGAGGAGCCTTGGTGGCACTCAGCTTGGTTGAGGAGCCTTGGTTAAGCACTCAGCTGCTAACCAAAAGGTCAGCAGTTCAAACTCACCAGCCTCTCCATGGGAGAAAGATGTGGCAGTTTGCTTCCACAAAGATTACAACCTTGGGAACCCTATGGGGCACTTCTACTCTGTCCTACAGGGTTGATGTAAGTTATAATCGACTCAATGGCAACAGATTTGTTTTTGTTTTTTTTTCTTTAATACACTTGTTAAAATGGCTAAAATTAAAAAATATGATAATACCAAGTGCTGACAAAGATGCCTAGCAAGAGAAACTCTGATATGTTGCTGGTGGAAATGAAAAATGGTACAAGCACTCTGGAAAATATTTTGACAGTTTCTTATGAAGTTAAACATACACTTACCGTATGACACAGCCATACCACTCCTGAGAGTTTACCTTAAAACTTATGTAAACTTGTGTGAAATTATGTTCACATAAAAACCTATATACAATAAACAATTGTTTATAGGCGCAATATTCATAATCAACCAAAGCTGGAAACAGTCCAAATGTCTATCAACAGATGAATGGATAAATAAACCGTGAGAAAAACATGCAATGGAATACTCATAGTGACCCTATAGGACAAGGTAGAACTGTCCCATAGGGTTTCCAAGGAGTGGGTGGTGGATTCGACCTGCTGACCTTTCTGGTTAGCAGCCATAGCTCACTGTAGTTGTTAAGGACGGCACCAGCAGGGCTGCTAACTACTCAGCAATAAAAAGAAACAAATTATTGACACATGCAACAACTTGGATGAATCTCAAAGACATTTTGCTGAGTGAAAGAAGTCTGTCTCAAAAGGTTACATATTTTGTGGCTCCATTTATTTGACATTCTTGAAAAGACAAAACTATAGTGAAGGAGAGCAGAGCAGTAGTTGCCAGGGGGTAGGAGCGGAGGGGGGATTTGACTACAAAGGAATAACGAGGGGGTTTGGGGAGCAATGGAAGTATTCTGTAGATGTAGTCAAATTCACAGAACTTTCACAGCATAAAGAAAATTTGGCCTTTTGACAACAGCACCTGCCTCTGCTTCAAGAGCCAGGCAGAAGTAGGTGTTGGGGTCCTGTGTTTAACAGCAGTCTTCCCCTCAGCCCCTCTGGTTTTGGTTTGAATCTCACCCCAGCCCTCAGCTGGGCAACTCTGTGGTGGGCCATCTTTCCATCTTCCAAAGGGATGGGGGTGAAGGTCACAGGCTTGGGTAGGGGTGGGGCCTGGAGGCCTGTGGAGGCTTCCAACTAGAGTTATGCCTCGCCCTGGCCCTGTGTGGTATCTCAGATTCCTGAGCTACTCTGGGGTTCTGCCTGGCAGATTAACCTTTGACCTGCTGCAGACACATAGCTGAACAAGCTCCGTGAGCTCTCTTCTGTCTGCTTACCATCCTTTGTAGTATCGGGTTATGGTTGTCTACTCATGTTGTAAAAAATGAGCTCGCGTTTCTGTTTGGCACTCTTCTTGTTTCATTTGTTGTCCGCTTGTTTGTTTGGGGGTTGTTGATTCGCAGGAGAAAGGGGCAGAAACTTCTCTTTTCTGTCAGCTTAACCCAGACATCATAACTACATTATCTGAAAGCTCCTGGAGGTTGTACACCAACAAAAAAGAAAAGGAGGGATTAAACCATGAAACATTAATTTAGCTCCAGGAAGCAGGGGATCCAATGGTGGGAAGAGGGGAAGAAAATTCCTAAATGATAGCTGTGTAGTCACCCAAGCAAGAAACCAGACTGGAACACCAGAGAACCATGGAGGGAACGCCCCCAAGAATGAGAAGGAGCTGCGACCAGGGGACTATTTGCTATGTTCGACTTTGTGGAAAATTGTATTGAGAGGCTGTAGGCAGGCATGGGAAAACTTAATCATATGCACAAAGAAAACTAAGCAAATGGAAATGAGTTGGTTATTGATTTTAGGAAAGAAAACAAAAACAGAATGAAAACAATCAAACAGTCCTAGTACACTATTTGGCTCAACAGTGGACAGTATTTTATATAATCAAGAATGAATTTTTTTAACAGGAAGTTGTGATATAATTGTTGTGAAATAATAGGGAACAGGGAGGGGATGTAAGAGGACCAAGAGCACCGAAGTAGTAAAAATTGCTAACTGGAACAATAACCCAAGTCTTTAGACTCCTTGTCCATCATGCCAGAGCAGTACCATACATCATGGAGCAGTTAGGGTGTGTACGTGGCCAGTGGATGTAATCCCCAGCTATGAGAGAACCAGTAGTGTAAGTGTTTGCCTTTCCCAACAAGGGGGAGATGGCTTTGAAGGCCTCTGAGCTTTGGCCACTCCCTGGGTGGCAAAAGGGAGCTTTACCCCCCAGGATTCAGTGTCCAAGAGCCTGCTGGGAGCAGACAGATACAAGCTGAACCTGTCTAGATGGGAACTGTGACTACAATGACCACATCAGCCTCGGTCAGACTCTTCAGCCCAGAAACGTGATCAAATTCCTGCCCCTGAAGACCTCTGGAGAAAGATGGACAAGGTTGTTGTTTTAATCAAGCATTCAAGTGTGAGATAACTTACCGTTTAAATCACAGCTAACAGGTGGGGCTTCTAGCCTGTAGAAGGGGGCACTGAGAGAGAAGAGCCAGGCTGGCAGATTCCCACACACTCTGGCCCAGGGCTCCCCTCTTCTGGCAGCTTCAGAGCTGTGTCAAGCAAGAAGACAAGACGGAAAGAGAAGATGTGGAACTCTAGCCCTGATCTCAGCCTTGTATCAGCTAAAACTATTATGCATTTAGAGATCATTTTCTTTTTCCCCTTCCAAGGAGACTGACTCTACATACTCGGTCTCATTTTTGTCTGCTTCAAGCCCACCTGTGAGTCCTTCCCTGTGATGCTTCCCCTGCCAGAAGTGCCTCCCTTCCCCCATTTTTCCAGGAAAGGACTGAGATGGGAAAATCAGGTACCCAGGAACCTACAGCCCATGTATTCAGAACTGAAGACCCAAATCCTATACCCCACATCCTCTTCCAGGCCACCTATAGTAGTTCCAGAATTGTGTGACTCAGCCTTGTTTCCTCATTGTATGTGTAAACTCCCTTAAAGCAGGGATTGTATTAGGATAAGCTAAGCTACTATAGCAAATAGTCCCAACATGCAATGGCTCAACACAGTAGATATTTATTTCTTGCTCACATGGTAGTCTTTGGTGGGTGTGTATGTCCACGTGGACATTCGGCGACTCAGGCTTCCTCTATTTTGTGGCTCCACCTTCCACTAGTTCCTCACCATCATCTGCCTCCAGCTGGTGGAAGGCCAGAGAGCAAGGAGGAGTGTTCCCAAAACCTTTTTATGGGCTAGACCTGGAGGAAGAACACATTGCTTCTGCTCATATTTCATTTGATAAACTTAGTTAAGTGGCCACATGGAATTGCAGGTGAGAATGAGAGATGTAGTCTAGCTGTGTCCCCAAGAAGAGAATGACTTTTGTAGACCAACTCTCCCACTGCCTGAGTCTCCATCCTCTCCCAAGAGCCCAGCACAGAGAAGGAGCTTCAAAGATGTTCCATGAGAAGTTGGTGATGTTGGACCAAGGTTGGCCAGTGTTGGGCTGACCCCAGCAAACCTCGTGCACCCTGGAGATACAGGAGACTGTTGGCCTTAGAGACAAGCTTCACCCAGAACCCCATCACACCTATATCCAGAAGGTCCCTTGAAGGAGGAGAGACCTGCAGCAGCTGTGGTTGAATCAGAAACCAGATGGAAGGTAGGCCTTTATGTCTGCATAAACATCATCCAGGCCTCTGCCCAGAGCAGATAGGCACCTGCACCCACTGATGCATTGTCACTTCAGGTACCTCCTACACCTGTCCCATCTGTCCTGGGACAGCTCTGGCAGTCTCCGATAGGGCGCTGCAAAAGCCAGCAGTGGCCCTGAGGGGAACAGCTGCAGTAGAGTGACAGAGCCCAAAGCCGGGCTGGAAGAGCTTAAGGAAAGAATGGAGGTAAGCGGACAGAGGCAATTGGCTGAAAAAACTAAGACCAAACATGATGATGCCTATCACGGCTCACCACCCTACACACAAGCACGTGTCTGCATGCGCACACACACACGCACGCATGCACACGCACTCCAGGGCCTAGCGCCCTCCTCTATGGAAGCCTGCTTCCTGCTGGTGCTGTCTCATCTCCCAGCATCATCCTTCTTTTTTATTGGTCCTGAGAAGAGGTTTTGCACAGGATTCAGGTGCATTCATATCAGGGTATGGCTGCAGGAAGTGTGCTGTGGAAAGAGCACCAGGGTAGAACTCAGAGATCCTTTTTGGACATGTTACCCTGAAAGCGAGGGCAGTGGTGGTTCAGTGGTAGAATTCTCACCTTCCAGGTGGGAGATCTGGGTTCAAGTTCCGGCCAAAGCACCTCACTTGCATCTACCACCCTTCTGTCACTGAAGGCTTTCATATTGTTGGGATTCCGATTCTAAGAGAGACTAGGAAGAAAGGTCTGGGGATCTACTTCTGAAAATCAACCTATGAAAATCCTATGGATCATGACATTCTGATCTGCAACTGATCATGGGGATGGTGAAGGACCGGGCAATGTTTAGTCCCACTGTGCGTAGGATTGCCACGAGTTGGGGGCCGATTCAACAGCAGCTAACAACAACAACCTCCAAAGTAGATCCTGACTCTTCACCCACCACCACTGCTGCTCTAGTGAAAACAGTGGCTTGCCTGGACGACTGTCACAGCCTACTGACTCATCTCCCTGCTCTCAACCTGTCCTGATTTCTCTACGCAGCAACCTGGTGATCTTTTAAACATATAACTCCAGTTGTGTGGTCCCTTCCTTAAAGCCTCTGCACCCCATTGGCTTCCCATACGCCTATTTCTCTATTCTCTTATCCTACTTCATTTTATTCATGGCAATTCATTCTACTCGTGATTGTACTAGAGTTTAAGCCATTTTAATTGATTGTTTTCTCTCTCACTGGAAGGCGAGGTCTGTGAGAGAGGGCTTCTGTCTAATTCACTCCTGTGTCTCCAGCACCTACCAGGCATGCTAATATTTACTGAAGACATGAAGTTTTCTTAAGCCTTAGTTTTCTCGACTGTCAAATGGGGAAGGCTAATCCTGAGTTTTTCACCCTTTAGGGGTTTATGAGGATTAAATAAGAAAACGAGGCGTAGCAGCTCCTGGAGTCTGTAACCTAACCTATGCTAGTTGGACCCGTTAGTCCTGCTACCTAAAATACTTATTTTGCAAGACATTTCCAAATGATTACGACCTACTTTTTACGTCTAATGGTCGCATCTTCACTAGAAACAACAGCTACTCTGCCCCTCCCAGTTGGAAAACCTAGGAGTCTATTGAAAATAAATTAGTAATGCCTCATTCTCAATGAAAAAGTCTCAGAAAGATTTATAATTTTATTTGTTTTCTAAGTTTAGAGAATAACATAAATCAAAAGGAGAAATAGTCTACCTTGTGTTTTGACTACTCTGACCCTCTTCAACCCCTGCCAATTTTTATCTCATTTTTGTTTAACTTTATACATCAGAGTTTAATTTGAGAGCTGGTGGGGAAGACAGTGATGTATAGGTTACATCAAGAGCAGCCGAAATTACCCTGTCCCCAGGGATTTCAGGCTGGAGGGAGGGTCTTGGTCCTGCTTCAAGGAGTAGAAGAGGAACAGTACAGTTTGCCCCTTGAACCCAGCCTCCCTCTACCCACACCCTTCATCTTGCCTCTCATTTATTGATCTGGCTAGATTTGAGGCGCCCATGAGATTGTGTCCATCAGGGGCCCTGCTTCCCAGTGCAGTTGTGGGCTCACAGCATCGGCCACTGTGGACAATGTCATTTTAGGAACTAGAAAAAGAGTTCTATTAGCATTGATTTTTCCTCTTCTTCTTTAAATTGCTATCTTCTCTGGGAAAGTATGCCCAGTTGGCCGTATGCTGTGACCAAAGAGAATGCTGGTCTTGCTTTTTTGAACATCCAGAGTGTACCCAGCACCCCAGGGAACTCCTTCAAGAGTTGATGCATGAATAAATGCATGAACAAACCCATGAATGAATGAATGAGCTGACTTTTGTTTCACTGTTACTGTTGGTGTTCCAACAAACAGATGAGCTGGGTCACTTATACACGGGTATATGCTTCTGTCTGTCCTGGAAACCTTCCACATGCAGCTTATGGACTCTTGGGACCAAAAGGGACCTTGAGATCTTTTTATTCCACTCTAGTCTGCTGCATCAATGTTCACCAAGACAGCCTAGCCAGGGACTGGCACACCTCTCTCAAACACCCGCAGAAACAAGCTGCTTGAGCTGCGACTCACGGGTTGGCATTTTTTTAAATCTATGTTTGTTTGTTTTATAGGGCTCATCACAGTTTGAAATCACATACTTGTGTGACTTGAGTAAAGCCTGTCTACACTTCTGCTAGACTCTAAGATCATAAGAACACTGACGAGGTCTGTAATATACGCAAGAAAAGTTCTATTTGTTCACCTGTATCCCTAGAGTCAGGCATGGTCCCTGGTATCTCCACGTAAATATTTCTGAAAGGATGGATGCTGAAAAGAAACTGGGGTGGAGGCCATATCTGTGATTTGCTGTCATCAAGGTAGGAATGAAGACAACAGGTAGGAATGCCCAAGTATGGAGGTAATGTTACATATGGCCACCTGGTCCACTGTCAGTTCAGAAAGTCAGTAAAGGGGTCTTAGGAGGGACTAAGGAGCCTTGGTGGTGCAGTGGTTAAGAGTTCCGGCTGCTAGCCAAAAGGTTGGCGGTTCGATTCCACCAGTCTGGGACCCTCTATTGTGATCCCTGTCAGAGCAGTCAGTGGTGGTAGCCGGGCACCAGCTAGTTTTATTGGACTCAGTCTGGTGGAGGCCGTGGTAGATGTGGTCCCTTAGTCCTTTGGACTAATCTTTCCCTTGTATCTTTAGTTTTCTTCCTTCTTCCTTGCTCCCAAAGGGCAGAGACCAGTGGAGTATCCTAGATGGCCACTCACAGGCTTTTACGACCCCAGATGCTACTCACCAAAGCAGAATATGGAACGTATTCTTTATAGACTATGTTATGCCAATTGAGCTAGATGTGCCCTGAGACCATGGTCCCCACAGCTCTCAGCCCAGCAATTCAGTCCTTCAGGAGTCTGGATGTGTCTGTCTATGGAGCTACCATGGCCCTGCCTTGTACAGGTTGTGCTGGCTTCCCCAGTATTGTGTACAGTCTTACCCTTCACCATTGTTACATTTTAATGCACTGCCTTATGTTGTTAAATGTGTGATAAGATTTTTTGGTATAATAAAGTTCTGGGTAAAATTTAAAAAAGGATGCAACACTTCTCATTAGTAACTTTTATACTGATGACATGTTGAGATGATAACATCTTGAACATAACTGGTTAAATAAATTGCACGATTAAAATTAATTTCACCTATTTCTTTTGCTTTATTTAATGTGGCTGCAATAAAAAGGTAGAATTCTATACATGGCTTGCATTATATTTATGCTGGATGGTGCTCTTCTAGAGGAAAACACTTGGTGGAGTTATTAATTGGGCGAGAACCTTAACGTGAATGCCATCCACTAAACAACAGTAGTTACAGTTCAGTCGTGTCTTGTCAGTGGCCAGCACTGTGCTAGGTACTTTACAGACACTACTTAGTTAAACAAGTGCTTATACATTTGACCCAATGATTTTATTTCTGGAAAGTTATCCTAAGGAAACAATCTGGAACACGGAAAAACTGTTTATACATAAAGTTATTAATGATATCATTATATAACATTAAAGACAAACAGAAAATAACTTAAACATCTAAGTAGAAGAATGATAATATAAACTATATTACATTCATACAATGGAATATTACGTAGTCATCAAAACTATGTTTACCATAGATTTATTATATCATGGCAAAATGCTACCACAACGCTCAATTAAATACTCAAAATGCAAAATGGTATATACAATATAACGATTACTATATAGAAGAAGCTCAAAGAAAAGCAACTGGAAGGAATTTTACCAAACCATTAACAGTTGTTGTCTTTGGAGAATGGGGGTGGTGAATAACTTCTCTATTCTTGTTTCTATTTTTTCAATTGAATTTTATTTCATAAGCATTTGTTAAAAGAAGTTTATACATATCCTATCTCAAATAAAAAGGGCCACTCTTGGGAGCTTGTCTGAGTGTTGCAAATGGCTGTAGGTGTACAGCCTTGTCAATCCAACCCTCTTCGGGGCACACAGTCGAGCTTTCTTTCTGAAACTGTGTGTATCATCTAGAGGATGTGCCTGGCAGGTCATTTAGTCCCTTAGCCAAATAACCCCCATTGAACCCCCAGGTTCAATTCCCGGCCAAGGCTCTTCATCCACAGCCACCATCTGCCTATGGGTGGAGGTTTGAATGTTGCTGTGGTGCTGAACATGTTTCAGTGGAGCTTCCAGACTAAGACGGGCTAGGCAAAAAGGCCTGGCAATCCACTCCTGAAAATCAGCCGGTGAAAACCACATGGATCCCAACTCTTCCGTCTGTAGCTGAACACGGGGGATGGTACAGGACCAGGCAGCATCTGTTCCATTGCGCATGGGGTCGCCATGAGTTGGGCACTGACTCAGCAGCTAACAACGCCAAACCTCCGTGACTTCTAAGATCCCTGAGGGCAGGGACCACAGTGTGCCCCTTGCTCTTCTCCATCCTCACACAGTGTGCCCCTTGCTCTTCTCCATCCCCACACAGTGTGCCCCTTGCTCTTCTCCATCCTCACACAGTGTGCCCCTTGCTCTTCTCCATCCCCACACAGTGTGCCCCCTGCTCTTCTCCATCCCCACACAGTGTACCCCTTGCTCTTCTCCATCCCCACACAGTGTGCCCCTTGCTCTTCTCCATCCCCACACAGTGTGCCCCTTGCTCTTCTCCATCCCCACACAGTGTGCCCCCTGCTCTTCTCCATCCCCACACAGTGTACCCCTTGCTCTTCTCCATCCCCACACAGTGTACCCCTTGCTCTTCTCCATCCCCACACAGTGTGCCCCTTGCTCTTCTCCATCCTCACACAGTGTGCCCCCTGCTCTTCTCCATCCTCACACAGTGTACCCCTTGCTCTTCTCCATCCTCACACAGTGTGCCCCTTGCTCTTCTCCATCCTCACACAGTGTGCCCCTTGCTCTTCTCCATCCTCACACAGTGTGCCCCTTGCTCTTCTCCATCCTCACACAGTGTGCCCCTTGCTCTTCTCCATCCTCACACAGTGTGCCCCCTGCTCTTCTCCATCCTCACACAGTGTGCCCCCTGCTCTTCTCCATCCTCACACAGTGTGCCCCTTGCTCTTCTCCATCCTCACACAGTGTGCCCCTTGCTCTTCTCCATCCTCACACAGTGTGCCCCTTGCTCTTCTCCATCCTCACACAGTGTGCCCCTTGCTCTTCTCCATCCTCACACAGTGTGCCCCTTGCTCTTCTCCATCCTCACACAGTGTGCCCCTTGCTCTTCTCCATCCTCACACAGTGTGCCCCTTGCTCTTCTCCATCCTCACACAGTGTGCCCCTTGCTCTTCTCCATCCTCACACAGTGTGCCCCTTGCTCTTCTCCATCCTCACACAGTGTGCCCCTTGCTCTTCTCCATCCTCACACAGTGTGCCCCTTGCTCTTCTCCATCCTCACACAGTGTGCCCCTTGCTCTTCTCCATCCTCACACCGTGTGCCCCTTGCTCTTCTCCATCCTCACACCGTGTGCCCCTTGCTCTTCTCCATCCTCACACCGTGTGCCCCTTGCTCTTCTCCATCCTCACACAGTGTGCCCCTTGCTTTTCTCCATCCTCACACAGTGTGCCCCTTGCTTTTCTCCATCCCCAGCACAGAGCTGTCCCAGGCTGGAGGCTCTGGGAAAGAGCTTTGAACTTGAGCTAGTTTTCCTCTGCTCGCCCTACAGCTCCCCTGTGCTGTGCCCTTCGCTCTGTGCCTGGGTGGCCACTTCACTGTGCTGCCTCTGCCCTTGGCTTCTGGTTGGGCTTGGCTGATGGGGAGTCCTGGCAGAGCAGTGGAGGAAGGAAGAGTGAGACGTCTGATCGTGCTGTCCCCTGGTCACCTCCCTATGGGTCTCCTGCGTCCCGCTGCGACTCTCACCTGAAGGTGGTTCCTCCTCTTTGGGTGACCGTACTCCACAACTCCCTCCTTCTGGCTTCCAGTGACTAAATTCTTCCCCATGCCCTTCCAGCCTGGGGGCAGTAACAGTTGTTAATTCTCTGTCCTGTATTTCTTCACCTTTGTCAGTAGCCTCTTGAGGAACTCCTCCTTGAATGATCCTACTGTGAGTGTGTGACACAGAACTCAGTGGAAAATGCAGTGCCTCTGTCGCCCAGTGCACATCCTAGGAAGCATCCTGTCCTTGACCACATGATGTCGGGAGCAGGAGTGAGTGGGAGCTGAGTTCTGGGGAAGACAGACCTGAGTTCAAATTCAAGTTCTACTCCTCTAATAGCCATGGCACCTCCATGCATTCCTTCACCTCTCCAAGTCCTAGAAAATGGCGTGAGGACATCTACCTTCTATGCTCGTTGTAAAGATTACATGAGATAAGGTTACCTAAACATCTTAGATGTTGCTTGGCACTGCAAATATTAGCTATCACTGTTACCATGCCAGCTTCAGGAATGCAAGCATCCTATCAAATCACCCCTCCTGAAGACAGGCTGATTGTCTTTGTTGTTGTTGTTGTTACCTGCCATCAAGTCAGAAGCAGACTCATGGCAACCCCACGCACAACAGAAAGAAACACTGCCTGGTTCTGTGCCATCCCTATGATCAGTCGTGGCCAGGATTGTTGTGACCCATAGGGTTTCTCTAGGCTGATTTTCAGAAGTAGATTGTCAGGACTTTCTTCCTAGTCTTTCTTGGTTTGGAAGCTCTGCTGAAACCTGTTCAGCATCAGAGCAACACGTAAGCTTCCATTGACAGATGTAGCCAAGGTAGTGGCTGTGCGTGAGGTGCATCGGCGGGGACCTGAACCTGAGTCTCCCATGTGGAAGGTAAGAACTCTACCACTGAACCAGCACTGCTCCTGAAGACACGCTGTAGAAGGGCCTAAATTCTCCCCCTCCACTTCCTGGGCTGCAGAGACTGGGGGGCACGGCCCCTTGGTCAGCACTACACTGTGCTACACTCGCTCTGTGCAGACTCTGAACATGGCTGAAGAAGGCGCTTATTCACAGAGTGATACGAGGCGGGGAGAACTAGCAGGAGATGAAGTGCATTTTGAAAATCACTAGTTTATTTAAATTGTGTGCTTATGAAAAATACTAGAGTTAGAACAATGGGTATTTGTGGCAAAAATAAAAAGTGGGAAAACGGGAAACACATTATCAAAAACCCAGGAAAGAACGATACATTTGAAATAAAAAAGTGCATCTTTAAAATATCTGTATTTCAACCTCGGAATGAGTATGTCTTTTAAAAGCTCTTTGAAAAGACTGCCCCGGTCTCTTTGTCTCATTTCTTTGTAAGGCATCTTCTGATATTTAACTCCCTTTGGGAAACTTCTTATAAATGAGGATTTGCATCTCCAGGGATTACTCTGGTTAGGGAAGTGTTTTATTAAAAAATATATGTTTGCCACAGAATGCTGAGCGATATAATTAGCTGGTCCCTTCTGTTTTGTTTTAAAAGGCTGTATGGCCAAGTTCTAATTAAACGTATTCTCAGGACGTTTGAAATGTGAAGGTCCCTCAGAAATGGGTACTACAATGAAAGAGGGGAAGGCTTGGGGAGTGTAAGTCAGAGAGAAGGCTCACACACCATGATTCACCCACCGTCCAGCCTCTTCTCTTCCTGAGATCACAGCTACCATGGATCCCTAAGCCTGTCCTGGCCTACCAGATGGTACAGGAACGTCGAGGTCACACACTTGGGGTAATCCAGTATTGCTGAAAGAACACTGGGCATGCGAGGGAGTCCCTGGGCAGTGCAAAGACTTAATGCACTCAGTAGCTAACCGAAAGGCTGGAGGTTCAAGTCTATCCAGAGGCACCTCAGAAGAAAGGCCTGTTGATCTAATTTTGAAAAGTCAGCCATTGAAAACTCCATGAAACACAGTTTTACGCTGGCACACAGGGAGTCACCATGAGCCGGAGTTGGCTGCAACTGGCTTTGGCGGGGAGGGGCATTGTGAGTGGCTGTCATTTCCAAAATGAGAGTTGCTAAAGTCACTGTCAGTTCTGATATTCTGATTGTACATTTGAATGTGTTCTTTTAACTAGTTCTTGCTATATAAACCCCAGTGATAGCATAAAAAAACCCAAAACGCATTGCCGTTGAGTTGATTTCAACTCATAGTGACTCTTAGGACAGAAGAGAACTGCCCCTATAAGGCTTCCAAGGAGTTGCTGGTGGATTTGAACTGCTGACCTTTTGGAGCCCTGGTGGTATAGTGGTTAAGAGCTACAGCTGCTAACCAAAAGGTTGGCAGTTGGAATCTACCAGCCGCTCCTTGGAAATCCTATAGGGCAGTTCTACTCTGTCCTGTAGGGTCGCTATAAGTCCGAATTGAGCTGACAGCAACGGGTTTTATATAGCATAACAATGCTCCAATTCACCACACTTCATTTTAGTTTGGGAATTCAGAAATAAAACACATGGATAGGGAATCTAACTCTTGATCCTCTACAAAGCCAGACTGGCTTACCAAGAGAGGCAGGCGGTGCTATCATTTGTAAGATAGGTAGACTGATGCTTGCCTGTCTCCCCTTTGGAGAAGCAAACTGCCCAGCAATGTCTGTACACAGAAGGGTCGGCCGGAAGCCCACAGAGTTGGAGTTCAGAGAGACCTCCTTCTCTGGGTTCTCCCACCTCAGCACCATCTGCGGACCCTTCGCTCTTTACAAACCACGTTCATGCCCATTAAAACCTCTTCAGGAGCAAGAAGAACTCTCATTCCTTGCTGGTGGGGCTACAAAATGGTGCAATCTCTTTGAAAAACAGTTTGGTAGCTTCTTATAAAGTTACGCATACTCTTACCGCATGACCCAGCGGTGAGACCCGACAGAAATGAAAACTTATGCCTACACAAAAATCTGCATCCACATGTTTATTGCAGGTTTATTCATAATTACCAAACACTGGAAACAGCCCAAATGTTCTTCGACTGATGGGCGGATAAACAGTAGTACATACGTACAATGGAATACCACTAAGCAGTAAGAAGAAACAAACCCCTGATATCTCAACAACATGGATAAATCTCAGATGCATTATACTGAGTGGAATAAGTCAGTCTCAAAAGGTTGCCTAGTGTATAATTCCATTCCTATTGAGCCCTGGGAAAGGTACAGCTACAGGGATGAAGAACAGATCACTTCTCAGCAGTTCCTGGAGGGGTGTGGGGGGGGGCGGGGTTAAAAACCAAAAACCAAACCCAATTCCAGCTCATAGAGACCCTATAGGACAGAGTAGAACTGCCCCCATAGTTTCCAAGGAGTGCCTGGTGGATTCAAACGGCCAACTTTTCTGGTTAGCAGTGGTAGCTTTTAACCGTTACACGACCAGGGTTTCTGGGTTTAAGGGCAGGGAAATAGTTTGGCTACAAAGGGCAGAACAATGAGTTTTTTGTTGTTATTTTTTTGGGCAGGGGGAGGGTGATGGAACTGTTCTGAAATCTGATTTTTGTGATGGTTACATGACTTTACGCATTTGTCAAAACTCATAGAACTGTATAATAAAAAGAGGGAGTTTTACTCTGTGCAAATTAAAAACTAAATCATAAAACAAACAAACCGCAAGCTGGGCAGCAAGTGTGGTGGTTGTTTGAGGTTAAAAACCAAAAAAACCCATTGCCACTGAGTCGATCCCGACTCATGGCAACCCTGTAATTCTGTTAAAACAGGGTAGAACTGCCCCGTAGCATTTCCACAGTGTCAGTCCTTACAGCAGCAGACTCCACACGTTTCTCCCACGGCACTGCTGGTGGGCTTGAAGCACCGACCTTTTGGTTCACAGCAGAGCGCTTTAACCACTGTGCCACCAGCGCTCCTCTGTTTGAGGTTGAATTCTCAATATTCATTTTATCCTAGATGCTCAGTAAGCCCATCGGGGCTCCGCCATTCCTGGTGATTTAGCATTCACTGCTCCACAGATGTGACTAGGGAAGGACTTAGATCACATGGTTCAGTGAAAACTTTTCCTTTTTTCCCTCTTCCCTGCTGGATGCTGACAAAGAAGCAAGCACTTCCGCTTACCACATGGGGCCCTCTTGAAACCATGAGACAAAGCATGTTGAGGATGAGATGGTGCTGAGAACACCTCAGAGTGTGGAGAGAAACCGGGTTCCTGGAGAAATAACTGAGCCAAGTTCTACCACTAGCCAATTCCCTCAACCAGTGTGAGCTGGGGTTGTGTTACTTGCAGACTAAGGATACTAATGGATACAATCAGGGATCTCTAGGAGACATGTCTGATCTGATCCACAGTCCCAAAGCAACCTGAAACAAACTGGGTAATAGGGAACTTAAAAAAAAAAAAAAAAAAAACGCATCCACCAGAAAATAGGGAAAGGACTTGAACAAGTACCTTGCAAATAAAGAAATCCAAAGACTATAAACATATGAAAAGACATTCACTTTATCAGCAATCCTAGAAATGCAAATTGACCACAGTGAGAAACCACTAGATTAAAAACCCAGATCCAAACCCATTGTCCTCCAGTGGATTCCAATTCATAGCGACCCTACAGGACAGAGTAGAACTGCCGAGCGCTTAACCACTGTGCCACCAGGGCCCCAACCACTAGATTAGGAAACATTAAAAACAAAAACAAACAAATAAACAGCTAACAATACCCTATGTTGCTGTAAAATTTGGAACTTTAAAAACCTGCCAGGGTAAAAATTGGTACAACCACTCTGGAAACCAGTTGAAAGTTGTAGATATCCATACTCTATGGCCAAGCAGTCCACTCCCAGGTCTGTGTAACAAACTCTTCCACATGTATGCTATGACACATGAACAGGCATGTTCACAGCAGCATCTTCATACAAGCCAAAAATTAGGAAAAAAAAAAAATCCTAAATGCCCATCAACACAAGAACAAACTACAACATATTCATAGTCTACAGCTTTGAAAATGAGTCAACTACACACACATTCACATGGTTGAGTCCACAAACATAATGTTAAGGACAAAAAAACTAAGACATAAAATAAATTATTATGATTTCCTTTATACAAAGTTAAAAATAAACTGGTACAGGGTGTACACACAAGTGTTAAAACTACAAAGCAGGGAAAGAAAATGGTTGCTATACAAGTCAGGGTAATGGTTGGTGGCTCCAGGAGAGGGGATTGTACGTAATTGGGGGATGTTCCAGGGAGTGTCTGGTGATGGCATGGTGATTGTGTAGACATTTGCCTTATAATTATTATGTAAACCATATACATATCGTCTGCACATTTTCCATATCTTAAAACACAAACATAAGAAGTTACAAGTAAGATCCCAGGGTAATGCAGAAAGCCTGTCTGGGGTCAGAAATGTGGAATGAATGACTCTGGAGGATTTTGTCCCAAAGAGAGCCTATCTGGAGAATTCTATACAATGGCCGCAAGCTTTGCTTTATTTCCTTACCATTTATTCTGGCCCAAAACAACTTCTGAAGGTCTCTGCTTTTAGGTAAAAGTTGTATCCTTTAAAAAGTATCAGTTCTTTCTCCTAATTTTAATATGAGTATTAATCTTATAGAGTGCCCTTACATGGTTTACATCAGATTTGCACCTTACCTGAGTCCACAAAGACTTAAGATAAGCTATTCTCTCCTACTGCTCCTTATTTCCCTGGAGATATTTCCATCTTAAAAAACAAAACCATCAGAGCCAGAAACCCAGGATACCACACCCGACGTCTCTTGTCCAAGTAAAATTGACAAAGGATGAAGGCATAAATTACATGCAATTTCCTTGTTAAAAAAGAAAAAACAAATCCCTCCATGTCCTTATTTGAGCCTATTAATTTTAAATACTAAAATTAAATATTTTAATACTCTTATTTTAAACATAAATCTAACCCACTGGGACATCTGGTTCCAAGGCTACACCAGTTCACATAGGTGAAGTGGAGGAAAAGGGCTGCTAGAGCTAGTGACAGCTAGGAAGTGACCCTGTAAGAAGGTAGATGGAAAATCCTCTCAGCTCTCCTTGGCTTCGGGAGGCATTTATTGTAGAGATCCTGATGGAATGTTAGATTAGAAGTTGATGAAATTCTTTCTGAGGAAACAAGGACCACGTGCAGTGCATAATAAATGATTGCCCTCGGAAGTTCTGCAGGCCCTTGTGATGCAAAAGAATACACTGTGTTTATGTATATGTATATAATTTCCCCAAACCCATTACCGTGGAGTCGATTCTGACTCATACCAACCCTACAGGACAGAGCAGAACTGCCCCAATAGGGTTTCCAAGGAGCGGCTGCTGGATTCGAATGGTCGACACTTTGTTTAGCAGCCAAATGCTTAACCACTACTACCAACCAAAAAAAAAAAAAAAAAAATCCTATTGCTGTCGAGTCGATTCCGACTCATAGAGATCCTATAGGACAGAGTAGAACGGCCCCATAGGGTTTCTAAGGAGCACCTGATAGATTTGAACTGCTGACCTTTTTGTTAGCAGCCATAGCTCTTAACCACTATGCCACTTGGGCTCACTCATTCTCTGTCTCTGTCTCTCTCTCTCTATTTTTTTCGTGCACAGAAGTCCTTCTGCGAGAATACTAGAGATTTTAATCCAAATTTCCCGTGAATGTAGGTGTGTGTGTAGGTGCAGATATACAAATATACACACATAACTGCATGTAAATGTATATCAATGTATATAGGAAAATTTTCATTTATATTTTGGTTAGTTGTGTATGTGTGTGTGTGGTTTGGATTCCATTAAAGAATTCAGGATTTGGATGGAATTCACCCTGATAGCTGAACAATTATGCAACAGCTGCATCCTCAGAACAAAATGACCTTTTCATCAAGTTACAAAACATTAAAGGTTAAAGAATGTTTGAAAGGAAGCTAAAACTTTTAAAACATTAGGAAAATTGCCATCCTTTCAAAGACCTGACCAAAAATTCGAAGAGAGTTCTGGGCGGCATTTCTGAGCACATTGTGGGAGCTGTAACATATTTGCATCGTTGGCTTCTGCTGAAAACCATGAATGAGCCTGCCTCCTTAAGAAGCGAGATGAGACGGGCTGTGATGGGTACAGCACCGTGGCTCACGCAAGGAACCCTGAGCAGGCTGGTTCCTAATTGCAATTTTGAAGTCATATTTCTTCCTCCCATGAGTAGTGATGGCACAGAGAGCAAATCAATGAGAATGTCAGATTTCCCTGGCTTCTATTTTCCATCTGACCTGGATGGTGCACATTTCAGTCACTACTAACAGGGAAGATAGAAGTATAAGTGGAGCTCCTCACCACACTCCTTCCTCTAATGAGCTCACTGAGAGACCTGGAGGCACCAGCTTATTAGCCCTGCGATGCCCTTGGCTCTGAGCAAGTCAGGAGGCCTGTACCCTGCCTTCGGGGCCTCTGGTCTTTTCTTTTTGCCCCATTCCAAGCACTTGCTTGGTTCCTGGCATGCACCCCGCCTCGCTGCACTTATAAGCCTTTGTCTTCAGGGATGTCTGACCCTGGCTATCCTTTTCACAGTGGCTTTGTGTGTGTGTGTGGGGGGGGTGGTGGTGCACTCACCAACTGCTGTATGTCAAGCCCCCTGCCAGGGCACTGACATGCATCATCCCAGTTTACCTCGCGAGGGCCCTAGAAAGCAGGCTTGACTGTTCCTACTTCACTGATGAAGTGGCTCGGAAGTGACTTGCCCACAGTCACCCAGCTGGTAACACAAGGGCTTCTTTCAAACCCTGGTCTGACTCCCAGCACGTAGCTCAAAAAAGCAAGGGTTTCAAAGTGCGTGTCCAGCTGTGATCAAACTTTTCCTCGCTAAGTTCCTACTAGGTATGAAAGATGGAGAGAGCTGTCCTGTTTTAGAGATGAAGGAAATGAGGCTCAAATAGTGGGGGTTTGCAACCTGCTCAAGGTCACTTGGTAAGCTACAGGCCACGAGCCCAGGCCTTCCATCACCCAGTGAACGCAATATCCCAGTGCAGACCACACACGCAGACACACATGCACACGCAGAGCAGGCCTGCTGCATGCCGGATCCTTGTATGTTGCTTATAGGTACTGATCTCCAAAGATAAACTGATACAGGTTCACTGGCCCATGGTCTCCTTTATCATTTATTCCCTCATTCATTCTTCCTCATTCAGCTAGATTAGGACTGGGTGCTGGGATAGATAGCCAGTCCTCTGCTTTCTCATCTTCACTGTCTACCTTCTGGTCTCTCAACATGCCCCCGATAGGGACATCCTTGAGGGAGAGCAGCTTGCATTTCCAGACATTGGAGACAGGAGAGACTCCTTGACAAATTTCACTGTTGGGGGATACTCTGGCCCACTTTCAAGTCTCATTTTTCCTGGCCGATAGGTGAGTCCTAAGGAGAAGGAAAGACAGTTTGGGGGCTGGGAAGGGAGGTGTCCCTGCCATGAACCACAGGTCAGCTCACCTGGTGGACCTGCTCCCTCACAGCCCCCCCCCCTTCTGAGACCAGCCACCTCCTTCTAGTGGAAGAGCCTGGCACCAGCTGGGACTGAAGATTCTCTTGGGAAGCAAGGAAGGCTCTTGTGTAGTACCTGAACCTGCCTCTGACACCAGTTGTTGCTGGTACATCCCCATAACCCTAAATGATGCAAAAACCTTCATATTAATTAAGCCCATAAGCTGGGCAAAATTCTTCCACATCTTGAATCTACTGATAACACCTGTAAGGTCGTCAAAAGTCAACATTCACTCTCTCAGGTCTGTATTCAGTGCCTGCAACGCTGGCTGTGTGAATTTACACATAGCGAGCTAGCCCAGGGGCAGGCTCCCAGGGGCCGCTGTTCCCGGGGCCTCCTCTATGAAAGGGCAGGGAGAGAGGCTGCAGAGGACTGGGGCTGAGCACGTCTAGGGGAGAGATGCCTACAGGGCAGGTTAGCTGGAACCCAGGCTTGCCCCTCTGCCAGACCCACCAGCTCCTGCAGATCCCTCTGGCTGTGAGACTGGCTGGGGACCAAGCACCCCCTGAAGCAGTTAGTAGCTGGGAGGACCCCCGACCTTACTAAGCCCTGCTGAGATGGAGAAAGGACACGCGCTCATCACTGCAGCAGAGAAAGACAACTGCACGTCTTAAAAACAAACAAAACAAACAAACTCTGCTTTAAAAATAAGCCTACGGAAGTGGGGCCAGTAGCAGCCTGAGGGGCAGGACCACTCATGATCGGTCCTTGGGCCCAGAGATACCCAGGGGTCCGCAGGTTCGTTGGCCAAAGTCGATCCAGGGGAGCGCGCAAGTTTTAGCTTAGCCAGGACCTCAGGGCGGAGCCTCGGAAGCCATGCCTGACGGCCCACTCACCGGGTCCCTGCCGAGTCGCGCTCCCGGGAGCCCGCCATCACAGCCCCAGGACGCAGCCGAAGGAAGGCCAGCACCGTCGTGGAGCCGGTCCCCTCGGTGTGCACAAGCAGGCGCACTTACTTCCACATCCCTCCTACACTCGGACCGCGCTGTCCACACGCCCCTCTTTGCACGCCTTTGCACAGTTCAAGGAGCTCCTGCCCACTGGGACGCTTCTTTCTGGACGCGTCTTCCCAGGGGAGAAATTCTGACAGCGGAGACTCAGGGTCAACATACTGGCGCTGCCTGCTCAGGCCCGCCCAGACCAGCAGAGTTACTGGATGTCAGCTTTTCCGGGGGCGTGGGGGCGGGGGGGGGGGGGAGTTCCCACTGTCTAGCAAAGATTTGCGGCTTCAGGAGGGGCGCAGATCCTGGGACGCCCCCGGAGCGTGCTGACTTGAGGGGGCGCACAATGCTATGCTCAGGACAAGCTGAATAACCCTATGTCTGCTCCAGAATTTCGATATGGAGAGGCTTTGGGAGGCTTTTCAGCGTCTGGTGTGGGCAATAGTCTTGTCTTGAAGCTATGTTAACACAGCAAACACACAGTTTTAACTTAAATGCCAGTTTTTATATAGAGGAACCTAGGGAAGGGAGTTGGGGATAAGGGGCCAGAGCCTTTCCTAACCCCCTCCTTGGCGTCAGCTCCCACCTCCGCAGTCCATCTGCACAGCTAAGTGCAAGAAGCACGAGGAGCACTGCAGCAGTTCTATTTCCCTGGGCCTACTGGGAGAACCGCCTAGACCCCGCAGCACCCCATCCCCTAGTCCCTGGAGCCTAGCCTGTTGTCCCACCTCCAGGGGGCGCTGATGGAGAGGTGGTGCCGCAAGCTCCCGCCGAGAGCGCAAAGGTGGAGCCCCAGGGACTCAACCCCTAACCCCCGGCCTAATTTGAATATTTCATTGGCTGCCGCCAGCCTGGTCAATTTATCATGCAAATACGGGTGCCCTCCGCGCCAGAGAGGAGCCACCGCCCGCGCAGGAGAGCGGCGCCCGATTGGTGGCCGAGACAGCGGCATTTGTAATATTTTTCTTTGGACTTTAGAGTCATTTACCAATGCCATCGCCGCAACTCCAGGCACTGAATCACGAGCCACTTAGAGGGTTTTATTGGCAGCTTTGAAACTTCTTAACATGTTATTTTCTCTTAAATCAAGAGTCAACCTATTTCTGACGACCTTTACCCGCGCCTAAAAAGCTGCAGAAAGTACAGACTCCTGGTCCTTCTTGGTCTGTGCAGCGGGTGTCCGCCCCTGCCGTGCCTCAAGGAAAAGGGCTCTATCTCTTTGGGGTTAGCGCTTGCTAAACTCGAAATAAAGAGCCTTTGAGAATTCTTGTTGAAGAGAGGTGGGAGGAGGAAGGACTCAAAGAAAAGAGAAAACAGGAAAAGCAGAGAGAAAGGAGGTGGAAAAAGAAGGAAGATTAAGCGATGGGGAAAGCGAAAACGTGGCAGAAAGACTAAGAGACAAGGGCTTCTGTGCTGAGAAGTCAAACCTTGGAGTTATGGAAGCCGCCAAGGTTAGAGACTATCTTCGCTCCCTACAATCACGGTGCCCAGAACCTCCCTGGTCTTCCTACTGTCGAAATAGAAGCATGTTCTCAAGTTTCAAGAAATCGAAGTGAAAAAGAACGAGGCCCTAGGCCGTTCTTCTCCTTCTTGTCTCTGCCCAGCTGAGAATTAGGCTTGGTCTTCCCCGTTTGGAAATTTTGGGACGAAAACAAAACCTTAATGTAGAAGGCAGAAAAAGATGAGCTAGATAAGAGAAAGAGCAAAGAGATTTTTCTGGTCCTGCAAATTCCCTGGCCAGTTAATGAGGTCACCAGGCACAGGGAAGCCAGGCTGTCTGGTCTGCAAAGCCCGCGTGGTTTGATTTCAGAGATCTCCCCCTCCTCCTGCTTTGAGCATTGGAGCCGCGGGGACTGTGCCGGCACTGCCCTGACCGCGGCGCACCGATTCAAACACACGCAGCACCAGGCACAGAGACCCACCGCGGTGGCGGCTGTCTCGAGTGTAATCTTTCTTCAAAGCTATGCCCAAATGGCTTCCAAAAAGCCATTTCACCCGAGTGGGGGAAAAAGCACGTCGCGCTGTAGCGGGGGATTTGGGGGAGTTCCCCGCGCAAATCAAGTCGATGCGCGGGGTTTGACAAAAGGGAAATTGAACCTGTCATTTCGCCCTCAAAACTGAGCTTAATACATATCTGACCTCCTTAGAAACATAAAGACTTCTTCTTTTCTTTATTTAATCTTCGGGCTCCCAAGAAAGTTTTTTAAAAGTTCTGTAAATGATTGAGCAAAAGAGAATTAGGAAGGAAAAGGTGGAGGGATCTAAACTGGACTTGCCCAAACGAGAAGATGCGGTGCTGAGAGCACAGGAAAAGGGGCGGGAGGGGGGGGCAGTAGGACAGGAAAATCCCAGCCTCTGTCTTGGGAAACCCAAGAACGTGACCTGTAGGAATCAGTTAATGCGGTGACAGGCCAGATTCCTTCCCCAGGTAACCTGCCTTCTGCTAGTTATAAGTTTGATTGTATTTATTTTTTTAAAGACGTTTTTAACCACCTGGAAATCCAGAACCTGAAAAAGCGAGGTGTCCAGGAAGGGGATCTGTCCGTTTGGCTTGACTTCCCCGAGGCTTGACCACGTCAGTTTCCGTCCGAGGTTCGCCTAAGGGCAGTCATGCCCAGGAGTTCTGGACTGGACCCTGGCGCAGCTTCCTCCCTGCAGACCTCCAGCAGACAGTGGGCGGCAAGGCTGGGTCTGAAAGACCAAAGCCCCTTTGGCCTCCAAGTAGAGTCGTCAGGGCGGGAACTGCAGGCGCGCAGCGGGCATAGTTGGCAAAGGTGGCCCGGACCTCTGCGTCCTGATCCACGAGAAATTTACAAAGTAAGATAGTTGTCCTAGACTGGCAGGGAAGGGCTGTGAGTATGTGGGTGCGTGCGCGCGTGCGCGCGAGCGTGCGCTGGGGGCTGGGGGTGCAGGCACTTCACGCCAGCGATACCAATTCTGGACCTAGGGCCCAGAGAGACACCCTATTTCCTTGGAAAATTGGCCCCTCTTCCAGCTCACATCCAGACGCGCCTGCTGCGGTTCCCCCGAGGCCCCACAGAAGTGGCATTAATATATCGCTTTTATTTTCGAAGGTTTATTTTACGTCAAAACTGTAAAAGTTCTTGGGAGAATTTACAGACAAAACATCTGGTTCGTTAAAACAAAGCTACCGGAAAAAGAGAAACAAACTTCGCTGCTGTGTAAATGCACTTTTAGCAAACAATTTACCGCCTAGTGTCTGAATCTGTCGCACCCCAGCAGAGGCTGAGGTCCCCAGGTCCTTTTCCTAGCTGAGGTGTGCAGTGGGCGGACAGTCGCTCCCCTGTGCCCTCGCCACTGCCAAGCCCAGAATGCGGAGCAGGGAGGTGTGAGCAAGAGAGCAGCCCGGCGTCAGCCTTCCCTGCGCAGGCAGGAGGGGATTTGGCTTCCCCTCCCCTGGCTTTGCCTTGCTCTGGGTTCCCCTCAGGCCCATTCTCGGCCAGTTGCCCTGGCGCCTGAAAAGTGGGAGGGGAGCTTCTGGAGCGTAATATGCAGCGTGCCCTGTCCCTTCAGGTGTCCCGTGCCTCAGTAGGACACTTGGAACCCCTCCCCAAGGTCAGTGCTTAGGACCTGGGTTCCTGGAACCGGAGCCTACCCTGGAACCGAGGCTTCCAGGACTTTCTGTCCCAGAAGTCTTTTCCCCAGTGGCCTTCCCAGGTGAGGACACACCTCAGCCTCTCTCGGGTAAAGTGAGTTGTCACCCACTGCTCTCAACCGCCACCTTGACAGCAACCTCGGCTTACTCCTGCGGGCCCAGCCGTTCCGTCCTGGTCGCGCACTTCTTCACTCCCGCGTGCCCTGTTATGTTGCAGGCCAAGCCCCTGCCCCTCCGCCGGCACCTGCTCCGAGCCACGCCGGCGCCTGCGCTTGACTTACTTATTTGGCGAACTCGCCCAAGTGGGGCTCTGGTTAGCCCAGGGTACAAGTACTCCCCAGGCAGGGTAGACCCATGCAGGCAGGCCCAGGGACTGGGGTCCGCAGCTCCTTTAGTTCTGAAAGTTGGACGCGGATTGAACCCCTGACCTAAAGAAGCCGCATTTGGGTGCTTTTCTACTGAATGCAGCTCAGCGCCCCGCCGAGGAGGAAGAAGGGTTTCAGCGGATCAGACGCGCAATCTTGGGGGTGGGGAGGCAGGAGTTGTCTTCTTGACCCCTGGGAATATTTTGGCTTCATAAACTTTACCGCCCACCTTCTGAGTGAGCCACCCAGCCGCGTAGTGAGCACCAGTTTTCCGTATGGGCGTTTGCTACGCCGCTGTCCAGTGAGTCATTCCGCTGCCCTTGGCATATTTTTCTTCCTCTTATTTTTAGGGATTTAAAAAAATAATCCCGGAAACGCGTGACCTCGCAGAGGTGGGAGCATCTCATTAGCCTAGGGGGTTACTTTCCTGCGTGACTCCCGCGGATAAGTTAGCAGGGTCCTTAAGCGGACGCCAAAGTCTGTGGTTGCTTTTCAAAAGGTATCCGCAACTATTCCGAGTGGGATAAAAGATTTCTCCACAGTGCATCTTCTACAGAATTCTAGCTCCTCTGCCAGGCGCGGGCGTTTTCGCCCTCTAGTTTAGTATGAAAACAGTTCGGCCGCTGGATTGCCGTGCGAAGCCGGCCGCTTAGAGCGTGGTTCCCTCGGTCCTGCAGGAAGGAGCCCCAGCGAGCGCCTCCGCGGCGGCCTGTGGCCTCCTCCGGAACGGCGCAGACCTCGGTGCGCCCCCGAAAACCGGTTCTGTGTTCCTAACAACTCGCGTATCACGGAACGAGCAGCCCCGTGGGGTTTGACATGCTTGAGTGGACTCTAAGGGGCAGAACTCACCAGGCATCAGAAAGGGGAGGAGGGATAAAATCAGGTTGAATGCCAGGTACAGCCGCCCTGCAAATATTCAAGGAGGAGCCCCCCAGTGTGCTTCCTGAAGTTCCTAAGGGGACGACAAGAAAGGCTCTTCGGCCCGGTGGGAGTGAACAGGGACAGGTGTGCAGATGTTTACCCACTGGACAGGTGTGGGGGGCAGGGTAAAGCAGGAGGAACGTGTGACCACAGCCCAGGTCCCCATTCTCAGAGCACGGGCGCTGTGAACTACCTGCAAAACTCTACTTCTCAAAGATACCGCCCTGCTCTTTCCCTCTCTGTAAGTAGCATGTGAATTACAGAGTGACTGACACCCAGCCTCCATTTTTGCTTAAATGGAGCCCCAGGTTCTCAGTGGCACAAAGCCAGAGGATTCCACCTTCTCTCCCCCTCCTCTCACTCCTCCCCGTCAGGTCAAGACGCCGGGCAGCTAGGCTGGGCCTCGCAAAGTTTGCGTGTGAGACCTCCAGGCTGAGACCCGCCTGGCGCCCTCGAAGGCACCAGACCATCAGGATGAAACGGGTTTAAGTTCTAGCATTCAGGTAGCTTCCCGGTCTACACCGTGCGAGGTGCGGATTTGGGAAGCGTCCTCTCCTACGCCACCCCGAATCTACAGAAACAGGCCAGAGAGAATCCAGTGTATTGTACGGTTGAGAGCTGAGTGTAGTGAGGGATTCTACACCGACCCCCTCCAGCTGTCCCGTCCCTAGAATGGCCTGCGAAATTATGCGCATTTCGGGGTCCCGATACTAAGAAGGGTGCGTGTGGCTAAAGAACACCGTAGCTTCCAGGCTGTGCCAAGCCGCACGGGAACCCTGTTCGCATGTCCTGGCGAGGCGGCACGTTCGAGGTGTGAACTCCGCATAGCCCGTGTTGTGCGTGACGGGCTGTCTCCGGGATGTGCAGCCCACTGACATTGATGGATGCGCCAATGGTTGGACCGACAGATGTTAGGGCGGATCGGCCAGCTCGCAATGCCTGAGCTGGGGAGGGCGAGGAGGCAGCGATCATCGGGCGGTGGCGGCAGGCGACGCGGAGACTCGGGCTCAGGCCCCGGCCGGCAGGGGGAGGGGGCGGAGGGAACAGAGGTTGGGGGAGCAGCGAGGGGAAGGAAAGGAGGAGGGGGAGCCGCGAGTCTGGGAGAAAATCCTGCTTCGGTGCGCAGCGCTCCTCCCCGCAAGCCTGCGCGCCAAGCTGGGTGCCTGGCGTTGGAGGGTGAGCCGGGGGTGGCGGGAGCTGACCTGGTGCGGCACCGGCCGTCCTCTAGGGGAGGGCCGCTCCGCGCGGCAAGAGTGCAGCGACCAGAACGGCGAGGCCGCCTGCGGCATCTACCAACTCACCATTTCCTCGCTCGCAAGAAGCGTCTCACGCCCCGCGGCCGCGTCTCCCGGGCCTGGAGGGGCCGCCTTTCCGGCCTCTGCGGCGGCAGGCATCCACCGCGCGCGGCGCCCCTGCCCGAGTCAGCGACACTCGCCTGCCAGGAGCCCAGCCGCAGCCCGCCTCCGGCTCCCGGCCCCGCCCGGGGTCTGCGCCCGCAACTCCGAGCGCTCCTGCGCGCGGAGGCGCGGGAGGCGGCTTTATAGCCGGAGGACGCGGCGGCACATCTGCATTCAGGGAGGCGTCTGGACTGAGCCCAAGTCCGCGGGCTGGGGGCGAGTGGAGACGTTTGATCTGACCGTCAGGGTGAGATCACGGTCTCCTTCTCTAAAAGAAAAGAGAGCACGCCTGTGAACTTTTCAAACAAACTTGCCAAAACAACCAAAAAGAAAAGATAAAGAAAAGGAGAAAGGGCAGAAAAAGGAGGAGGAAGAGACTAAAAGAGAAACATAAGAGGGAAAAAAAATCCCAAAACACAAAAAACAAAAACAGAAAGGAAGGAAGAAGGCCTGGGATTGTAGCTCCGGGTGCGCTGGGGCAGCCAGTCCCCGGGCGCGGGGCGCCTGCCCTCGCCGGGACTGTGGGTGGCGGGGCCCGCAGGCGCGCCAGGGGCCCAGCGGGCGCCCCCAGACGCAGCGCCGCCTCGGGGACGGTGGGCCTGGCGGCTGCCCCCGCACCCCGGCCGCCACCGCCCGGCAGCGCCCGGAGCCGGCCCCGCCGCGGCCGCCCCATTCCCGGCCCGAGAGCTGGCCCAGGGAGACGCAATCGAGCCCGCAGCGCATCGATGCGCCGCCGCCCGCGCTGCTCCGGCTCGGGCTCCGCCGCTGCCGCCGCCGCCCGGGGGTCACCCTCCTGAGCCCCGGCCCACCCGCGCCCTAGCCGCCGCCCGTAAGTGAGCCCGCGTCGCCCCGCCGCCAACACGGCCCTGCCAACTCCTCCTCTCCGCGGCCCGCTGGCCCGGCCCGCCCGGCGCTTCAGCAACCCCAATCACCCAATCAATAACCAATCCTTCTCGCCCGGGAGCGCCGGCAGGCCCGGCGCCGCGGCCCCCTCTCCGGGCGCCCCGGGGCGGGGGACTAGGCGTGGGGGGGACGAGTTCCCTCCCCTGCCCGGGTCCCGCCCTCGCACCGGCCGGCGCCGTGGATGGGGGCACAGCCCGGCACCTAGGGGGCGCGGGGCGGGTAAGGGGACCATGTTCTTCCCAAAGTCAGAAGAGGAAACTTGGAGGCACCTCTTCCCACGCCGACCCCCGGGACGGGCCCGGGAAAGTTTGCCCAGGAAAGAAATTGGGAGAAGTGGCGGCGGCGGGTCCCGGGGGAGGAGCCGGGGTGGCGTGGGGTCTGAGCGCGGCCCCCACCCACTCTCCCCGAGCCGGCCTCCTCCCTCGAGGGCGCCGGCGTCCGCCCGAAGGCCCTGGCATCCCCGAGGGCCGCGGGCCCAGACTCGGGGCCCGCGCGGGGGGCCTGGGAGGCGGCGGGCGGAGAGGAGTGCGGGCTGGGCGAGGCAGCCGGGGGCGGCCAGGGGGTGAGGCCGCGGGGGGGAAAGGGGCGGGTGGGGGTCGCGGCCGGCCCGGGACCGGCTCCGCAGGACCGGCGCCGCGCCCCTGCCTGCGCGCACCGGGCGGAGGCGGAGGGGCAGGAGCCGCTTCCCGGCCTGGGCGGGGGTCCGAGGCCGGCCCCGGGCCGGAGTGGGGGCGCGGCGCCCCCGCGGGCGGGCGGGTGACACGATCATCTCCTTTTCCTTTAAGCTTGCCTGTTGCCGACGCCGCCGCTCCAGCCGCGCCGCGGGCAGAAGACTGGACCGCCGAGCCCCGGGCCGCGGCGGCGGCTGCGCGCCCCCCCCCGGACGCCGTGACCCCCGGCCCGGGGGCGGGGGCCGGGCCGGCCGGGCCGGGCGGCTCCGGCGCTCCTCCTCCCTCCCCTCCGTCCGCCCTCTCCCCTCTCCCCGCCCCCCAGCCCCGAACCCCGCGCACCTCGTCAGGGGACGGGGCGGGGGGGCCGGGCCGCCGCTCCTCCCCGCCCCCTCCTCCTCCGGCCTCTGGAGCGATTTGTCAAACTTCCCATTCCGCCGGCAGCGCGGTCCTCCTCCGGCTCCTCGCCTCCTCCTCCTCCCCCCGCGCTCCTCCCTCCCCGCGCCTCCCGCGCCCGCCCTCCTTCTTCCCTCCGCACGTTCGGGGAGCGCGGCGGAGCGCCGAGAGGGGGGGACGCGGCGAGCCGGGGCGCAGCAGCATCCTGCGGGCGGCCCCTCTCGGGGGGGAGGCTGAGAGCCGGCCCGCCCGCCCCCCCCGCGGCCCCTCCCTCCCTCTGCTCAGCCCGGCGGCGGCGGCGGCTGCGGCGGCGGCGGCGGCGGCGGTGGTGGCAGTCGCCAGAAGAGCATCATGCCGAGGAGGAAGCAGCAGGCGCCCCGGCGCGCAGCAGGTACGAGCCGCTTCCCCTTCCTCCTCTCCTCCTCCTCCTCTTCCTCTCCTAGCTCGGCGCCTCCAGCCCGCGGTGCTCGCCCCACTCCTCGCCCCTCTCCCTCTGCAGGCGCAGAGTAACTCTCAGGAGCCAGGCTCGCTCGCCGCTCTCCTGGTTGGGTGCGCGCGCCAGGCTCGGGTACCCGGCGCCCCCCGGACGCCCCGCTGAGCTCTGCCCTCTCGCCGCTCGCACCCCTTCGGGAACCGCGCTCGGGGCGAACGAAGTCGGGTTGGGTCCCTGCCACCTCAGCTCTCTGGCTGCGGAAGTGATGGAACGGATCCCCGTCTGTCTCTTTCTGTGGGGGGCGGGCGGGGTCACCTGAGTTCCCTGGGACACCTTCCGTGTCCTCCCGCGGCCGGACGGCGGGGGACCGCCTGGTGCCTTCGGAGCGAGAGCGAGCGAGGGAGTGAGGAAGCCGGCTCCTTCGGCCACCTTACTGCTAATCCGATGGATTCTTCATTTATTGGGCCCGAGCCGGGCACAGCGGTGGAAACCAAAGCGCCCAGGGTCTGGGTATTGTCAGATGCCTGTCATGTCAAGTCAGTGTCGGAGACTGGCGTTTCCCTCTGCCTCGCTTGTTTTCCCTTACCCCCACCCCTCCTTCCGCTGCTTCTCCCACCCTCTTCTCCCAGCACTTAGTTCTGGGACATGGCTGAGTACTTTTTTTTTTTTTTTCTTCTTCCTTTCTTTTTTCCTGCCAGGAGTGTCAACTCCTGTTAAGACTGAGCTGTTTTTTTTTTTTTTTTTCTGGAAAAAGCATCATTGAAAACAAAACAAAACCCACACACATAACATTATTTTGCAATAATGTTGGTTGGGGGCATGTTGCCTGGAAGAAGGGATCCTGGCCAGTTGCCACCCTTGATTTGATGACTGATTGATCGTCCGTCATGCTGCTTGCTGCCTTTGATCTATTCATTCCCAATAAACATCAATAAATCACCGGCAGTAGTGAGGCCAAGCTCTGTTACTACGTCAGGAGGGCCGCGTCAGTGCAACTTCAGGGGTTTGGGCGGATTGCCGAGAGGACAACATATGGAGTGATGTATTTTGATCTGAGTAACACTCAGATGTTTAGAGGTTCAGATGCTGCAGGAACTGGAGGGCTACGTGGAGGTTCATTTTTCTTCTTTTGGTGGAAGAGGGGAGGTTGAGAGGGAAGGGCCGAGGCACTGGCTGGTACCCTTCTTGGGTGAAGGCATTGTACCTAGCATGCCCAGAGAGTGTCTGTAAGAGCAGAGGTGGTGATGTTTGATTTCCATCCTGCCCGCAGGTAGTACCAGGGCAGCCTGTACACTGAGTGCACCCAGGAGGTACAGCCTCCCTACACTGGGTCACAGAGAGGGAATGGTATTCTTTCTCCTTCCAGAAGTGTACGCTCCCGTCTGTGTTCTTGGAAAATCATAGAAGAAAACAAACTTGGCTTGGGGTATATAATGCATGCAGGTTTTGCTTTTTGTCCTTAGTTTTGCTCACATTTAGGAAGTTTGAAAATCCCATTGGTGACTGGAGGGAAGGTGTCGCCTCCCACCTCACCCCCTGGCTGATGCTTTCTTGCCCATCCCACCTTGTACTTGAAATTCCAAGCCTAAGCAGTGGACTTATCTGCACAAAATAAACTCTAAAAGTTTGCAGAAATCCTTCAGAAGTTGAGCAGTAGGAGTGCCTTGGGCTTCTTCCAGGCTTTGGGATTTTTCTTTCCTTTTTGGATACACATTTTAAAGTATCTGTTCTCCTTGAACCAGGGAACCCAATGCGATTACATCTTTACGTTTGCTTTAGAACTCTGTGCCACATCTCTTCTGTTCCACCCTGCCAGTGTGAAACTCCAATTGGATAGGTTTCTGTTCAAAACGTTAGAGAAAGGGGAAATGTACTGTTAATTATTTTATTTTTTAAAGTGACCTGTTCACTAACCTTTTTGCACCTTTTAAAAAGCCAACCAGGAAATCTCAGGTCAGTTAAGAAATATTCATTATATATATAAAAAAAAAAAACTTGACTGCACGACTAATAGGAGATGGAAGAATGGTTTTACTCTATCAAAATGACCCGTCAAAACGACTTTGTTTCATATTTGATTTAATTGTCTCTCTCCTGACAGGCACATTCATCAATAGCTTAATGGTCAATCAGAAGTTGGCAGCGTGAGTGCTTTCTTTCTTTCCCATACCCTGGTTTTGGATTTACTTTATCAGAATGCCTCTGCCTAATGGATGTGTGGAGGAGGGAGTGGAGAATGACTGAAGGGTTACTTATTTTAGAAGAGTGGAGGGAAGAAAGAAAAAAAAAAAAAAAAACCCTCCACATTTCGGCTGGTGATAAGTATGCCCAGGCCAATAAGTGAGCTGTTTTTTTGTTTGTTTGTTTGTTTGGATGGACGAGAAACTTCCAATTTTTTTCCCTCCTTTTTTTAGTTCCCACAGCTGCAAGTTATAAGGTTCATGCCTGCTTTTGTGGCATATTGGGGGTGATGACAAATTGATTGCTTTGTAGTGATAGAGAGGGAACGGGAAAAAGAAAGATGTCTGCTGATTGGTAACTGGAAAGCCAGTCCCCAGCAACCTTGAGAATACTTGAGAATTTTTTTCCCCCTCCAAACTGAAAGGTCCGCTCAGCCATAAAAAAAGAAAAGTTGTTTTGCCAGCTTCATTAGTGTTCACCTAATTAGCTGTAAACCTGATGGATTTCTGACAGCTTTAATGATTAGAGATGACAAGCCCAACGCAGTGTCATCCAGCAGAATTAGGTTTGCAGCTAGTTTGATGTAATCAAGTTGATATTACACAGTCCTGGCTGCCTTTAGTTGTGCGTTAACTCAATTTTCTGCTGCAGGTGACAAATGGGCTTTGGTACCTGGATAATCATGTCATAGGAATTAGGGCCCTTTTAATGGTCTGGGGTGGAATAACAACCACAAAGGGCTGAGAGCTGGGCAGGGCAGACAGACATTGCACACAGGTGCATGTCGTCTATCTAGGCCAAATGTCACCCTGTTTTCCAGAAGGCCCAAGCAGCCTCCAAGAATCCCTGAAAAGATGAATTTCTGGACTTTAGGATTTTTTGTTTGTTTGGGTTCGTTTCTGAGGATGGAAATTATGCAGGCCTGATGTCTTGAGAGAGAGGTTTCTTCACCTGTGAAGAGAAGGAAACCTGGGCTGGAGTTTTCTTTCTCCAGCCATGTCAATTCAAAGGGCTGTGCATTTGTGCTGGACAGATGCGGCTGCTCTTAGAAGCTCAGAGGAGCGAGGTTAGCGAAGGCCACTGTCCTTAAGGCGAAACGACTATTATCCTTTGGTTAAAATATGACTCTTCTATGCTTCATGTTTGTTTTGAACCACGTATCTTCTGAAGATGACAGAAACATTTTAAAGCCGTCCTTAATGGTAGATAACGTTTTGTCCATTCATAATCGGTTTTTGGAGGAAAATATAAAATTATAAAAAGCCATTGCATACTACTAAAAAAAAAAAAAAAAAATTCCTCAACACGCGACAGCTGGCCACCGACCTTTTGAGTCTTGGTGGTGAAAAGAAAAATCTTGCCTGGAGCGCGTAGGTGGTAACATCGCGAGATTAGACCTTCGAGTGTCTTGACTTTTGTAGAATTGATTTGGACCCCTTGGGGTTGGCTGATGGTGTCGAAAAACACTTCAATCCCAATGGAATAGGCTGAGCTTGTAGTGGCAAGGCAGAGGGGTTTCACAGTCCAGTATACATGGGTCATGCCTGAGAGATGGCACACCTGGTGGAATCCAGGTAATACCTGCCTAAGTCATGTCCACATGTCGGGCAGCCCCAGAGAGAGACTTTTCCCTTCTCGGAAGCACATGGAGCCGTCAGTCAGCAGAGCCTTTCAGCATCAATCTTGGGAATTTATTTGCTGCCAATTCTGCCACATATTTCTTTTTTGGACAGAGAGTCTACTTTGTAGCAACGTGACAAAATGACTGGTTTTGTATGTTCTATGGTTTTTCCCCCTTTTCCTACAAAATAAGAGGAACAATGCAAATTAGAAAAAATAAATAAAAATAAAGAAGATAAAGGAGGAAAACAAAGGGGGATAGGAAGCAAAGATACTCCCCTGGACATCCACATGGGGAAGAGAATCTTCCAGAATCAGCCGCTGTGCCCCCATTAGCTTGACAACTGTCAGTTAGGGCTTCAGTGCTCTCCAGGGCCACACTTGATTGTGAGCGGTTGATGTTGTCATTTTGTTCTCAGTTTTGCCTTGAGCGCGCTCATAAGCAGGAGCGAGGTAGTCGATAGCTGATGTATCAGCAGTTATTCCCTAAATTGCCTCGCAAGTCTGTATTTTCCCTCTTTTTACTAAAGGTTGTTTTGTAAAGTGATTAGAATGAAAGGTGACTGCTCAGGGCTGTGGGGAAAGCCATGAAACCAGGTGAGTTCACAGCACTAAAGCAGTCCCTTAGTTCTGCCCTCCACGCCTGGGCTTCCTGGAAGGAGAAGTATCACCTTCTTCAGGGCAATGCCTGGGCCCTTTCCCATCCTTTGCTTTCACAGGTGTAGTGGCAGAGCTAGGATGGGGTGAGGGCTGCAGCACGCAGGCAGGAGAGCAGAGGACAGGCGACTGGAGTCCCTGGTCCTAGTAGTGTACAATAGCCATGTTTAATCCAGTAACTCCAGCAGTTCACAGTTATTCCAAGTGCAGTTTGGGAGGTTTTCCTGCAGGCCCATTCTTAGTCCTGTCTGTCACTGGACCATCTATAAAAATAGCTTTGATCTTGTAGGTAAAAAAAAAAGTAGGGCGTGCGCGTCTACCCATCTGTGTTCATGTCTAGCACAGGTACAAGGTTGGGCCTTTCAAAAAGCTGTTTTGTAACCTCCCTGTAGCATCAGGTCACAGCCCATGGAGAAGAAACAGGACAGAAGAGAAGGCAACAGTGGCATCATTTACCCAAAACATTCCCAGGTGTTCATGACCGTTTTTTTTTTTTTTTTAGTTATACCCCAAATTGTGGTTTCTCTAACTGAAGTTAAAAATGAAAGGTGAACACAATATATTGTATTTGGTAACAATGATATGGACTGGTACATCCAGACAGATAATGTGCAGCTGTAATTAGACTCAATAGACAGGCAGTCATTTTTAAATTCTTTGACACATGCATAAAATAGTCATATAATAAGATAAGATGACAATTTTATGTTAGGTTGATAAAGTGTCCTGATACATACATTTAAATGTCTGTAAGCCTTTTTTTTTTTTTTTAAATCCAGGCAGATTAATTCTAGTTTCTAGTATTTTCAGCTAGTCATTATATTAATTTTTAAAATCCTGCTAAACAATGGCTATGGATCTGTTTTCTTTCTTTCTTTTTCTCCCCTTCCTGGTTTTCTACCTGAATTGTGAGGAATGGATATACAGACTTGGGTAGCTTTCCTTAATTTTTCAACATTTGTAAAAATTTATGTTATACATGGGCATCAAAATTCAGGTTACTGTTTGTGACTAGAATAAAACTAAGCATTTTTCGAAGTTAAAAAACAAAGACAGTAATAGAAGATAATCTGTTTATGACCACTTGTCTGAAAAATGGTCATACTTTAGGCTTAGAAACCCGTATTAGAAAGACTACATAGTGTCCTTGACCAAATCTTGAATATTTTATAAGCTCTGTTTAAAAAAAAGACATTTCTAGCACATACAGTTGGTTTGATCAGCACTTAGATTCTCGGGTTTAATTACTTTCCATTCTGTACATTATTTCAGGGTTTCAACAAGAGTGGCTCCAGAGATGTATTGAGGAGAAAAAGCATTTCTCTAAAGGCCACGTTACCTGGACTTTTCAAACACCTTTTCATTTTTATTTTTTTTCAGATACAGAAAGGTGTGGCTCTTGAAGAATAAATTTGTTTGGGCTTAATGATAAATTATTAATTCATACTGTCAGGACACATGTTATTAATTATTACTGTGTTTTCTTCATCCAGAACAGCTGTTGGGGAACCAGGGTACCTTCATATTGTCTTTGGGCGGGAGCTTGCCAAAGCAAGGAACTTACCAAGTCCTCTTACGTATCCCTGGTCTCCTTGCTTTGAGAGTAGGGGATTGCAGAGGGCGGGGTGAAGGGAGAGCAGACTATGGATTCTAGACCAAGATGGACGCTGGCAAATGCATCTAACGTACATTTTTAAAAAGTAAGGCTAACTCTGAAAGGACTGTGACCCAACAGAATTCTGGGGTGGAGACCCGCCTGCTTTCTCCCCAAGTCTGGTTTGGGATTGGCTGCCCCCTTCATGCCACCCATCTCTCTTGTTCTTCTTTTTTTTTTTTTCCCCTCCGTACTGTCCAAAGCCATAAGATCACCTTTGCAAGTTTATAGTGGCAGAAGTAAACATACTCTGAATGCTTGTTTGTTCGCCAAACTGGAACCCAGCCTTCAGGGAGAGCGAGGGCTGTTTGGTAATATACGTGAAATGACTCATATTCAATGACTTTTGATTTTTCATTCCCATCATTAAATCTAGTCTTACGTGTTTCGGTTTCCTCTGAGTTCTTTGAGAAATGCATGTTGCATAAAATAGGCAATTTTTAATGAACAATTTAATGTAAATGGATTTTGAATTTAAATTAATATTAATGAAGTCTTGAGTGAATTTATTTTGCATACGTAAAGACTTGTAAGTCTTTCACCCATGTGCTTTCTCCTTTATGTAGTAACATTGGTTGGGTGGATTAACCAGTCCCTTTTAAAGATTCACGCTTAAAAAATTAAATTGATTTTATATGTCCACTAGTACCAACATCTTATTAAACAAACCCGTTACTTTATTTAAAGGAACTATACCTTGTTGCCTATTAACCCTTTCAATTCCCTTCCCCCACTCCTCCTGAAATGTGCCGTTGTTGGTTTGGCATTGCTGCCGAGGAAAACCCGTACCAACAATAGTTACTACAATCAAGATGTTTCCTTTCTTTGGCTTACCTCTAATGCATTATGTATCCTGGGATGATGGGAAGTTCTGTAATTAATTCTGTTAGATGTAATTGCTATAATCACTTTGATGTTACACATAATAAAGGTAATATGGTAAGCACACAAAAAAAATATAAACACCTCGTTGTAACGCTACTGCTAAAATTCTTTCTCATCAGGTCTGGTTTATAGACAAATGCTCTATTTTTGGCTATAGGTGACAATTATCTGAGCTGTGTTAATTGATATTCCAAAGGAGAGTTACTTATTGGAAAGGATGGGCCTTGGCTTGGCGGGATCTCCAAGCTGGTTGCCTAGGAACCTTAATCCTCGTCTCCTTAAAGATGTGGCTAATTAGGAAAAGGTGACCATTATCTTCTGTAGACGAGAGAGCTAAACATTTCAGAAGTGGCCATGACGTGAAGTGTGCGGTACAGGAGGCAGTGAGCCCTCAGGAAGGACGATGGCGGAGGTTTCACACGTAAGGAGGTGATGTTCTCTGGGTTTCCGCGTGGTATGGGGTTATAGAAAGTACTCTGTGTGTGTGTGAAAGAGAGAGACAGCCTGTGAGCAAGAACATGTGCGCCTGGGTAACTAGAGAAGACCACCTTTCTGAAACAGTGCAATAACAGATAAAATACAAACTAATTGCTGCAACATTATCATTCATGCACCTTTCGTGGAGGAGGCTGGGGGTGGTGCCTGACTGTGGCACAGAATGCCAGGGAGAAGGTTTGCTGGCTGATGTTGCCTGCTGGACTGAAACCTGGGTGATATTTGATGTATCCCCCTAGCTTCAAGCCACCCAGGGACGTCAGGGAAGTTTGCCTGAGACCCCAAGCACACAGTCCTATGGGATGTTTCCAAACACATTTAAATTGTTCTCTGCCAGTGCAGCTTGCAAGAGGTGGAAAATGTGGTGGGAGAGGCATCTGCCATTTAATTTTTTCCCCTCGGATATCATGGAGTCAAAGTGGAACACAGAACTGTTTGACATGCGTAATCAGCTACACACCTTCCTGAGTGCCACCAAGATCACCAAGTCTTACGACCCAGTGTCAGCTTGGCAGTTTGGATGTGAATTCCCCACACTTCCTATTTTATTTGTTGGTGCCTTTTAAGGGATTGAGTATGTAAATCACACCCAGAAGAAATGAAGAGAGAGAGAGTGTGTGTTTGAGGAGGGGATGCTGAAGGCTCTTTGGAGGAAGACAAGGTGTTTTCAGATGGTGGTGATAACACTGAGGGTAGTGATTCCTTGGACTATGTCCAGGTCTGTGCCACTGGGTCTTTCTGCTGGCTTTTATCTGCTGGACAGACACAGCCCCAGCCCCTGGGCGTAGACCAGGGTGGGGAAGAGCTGGGTACTGCTGGAGAAGGCCTGGCAAGGCCTGCCTCCTGGGCATGGGGCCTAAGGCTTCCTGCCTGCCAGGTGAGCAAGTGGCCCAGGAGACCATCTTCGAGATCTGGGCCCTGGGCCTGGGCTGGAGCTGGGCACCACCAGTCTCCCGGCACTGACACCGAGGAGGCTGGTTTTGATGGTGAGCATGATAGAAGGTCTGAGAACTCCATAGGCCCCTGTAATCAGGGCCAGCACTGACATCCTTCTCAAGTTTGACAGCTTCTTCCTTTTCTCTCTTCACCGCCAAGACACTCTCAACTGAATTTCCCCGCCCTCCCTCTCCCCTCCCTCCCTGCCTGCTGCCCACCCCTTCCCTCCCTCTCCTCCTTTCTGTGTGTGTCTCTCTTGTTTCATGTTCTTGATCAGTCTCAGATGCCGGGAATTATTTTTTTTCGGGCGGGAGGGGGAGTGTTGCTTTAGGTTTGTGGGTTGGGCAGGTGTGAGAGGAAGTCTGTGTGTTTTTTTTTTTTTTTTTTTGTACTGTAGGCCTGTTGCTAATTAATGTTCGTCCATAAGATTCTGTCGGAGTTGAGTAATGTTTTTGATCTTTATGCCTGATAACTGCATACTTAATGAGATTTCAAAGCTGTGAGTGCAGCTCCCTACAATTATTGACAGATGCCTTTTCTTTGCCATTGGGTTCAGCTTCATAAATCCTCTCGCCGTAATGAGGTTCAGCAGTGCCACCCTGGCAGTGAGCTAATGAAAGGGGGGAGGGCGGCGCAGCTCATGGCTGTCTGACACATTTTTTTCCTTTAAAATTTACTATGCAGATGTCAAGCTGCGGGACGATTACTTCAAACATGCTAATTTTTATCTTGCTTTTGTGTCAGCCCTTTGCCATTAAAAAAATAAATAAATAAAAGTCCTAACCTCCCTCCCCGAGATTTCTTTCTCTCTCTCTCTCTCTGATTTTTTTTTTTTTTTTTTAAACTCACGTATTTAATGACCCCTAGCGTGTGACGGCTGGGCACCCTGACACACACGTGGCCTTTTGCAGGCATCCAGCGCCAGGATGGTTTTTTGTGTGCGTTCGGAAGGGTAGGGGAAGGATAAAGCCTGGTTTCCCCAGGCCTCCCATCAGCCTGCCCTAAGTGTGCACTTGAAACGTCGGCGAATTCATTTCAGAGTTCTGGAACTAAATCCTGGTGGAGAAGAGCTGCACCATGCCAAACAGTCGATTTCCTTTTCAGCGGAGCCATACATCACTGACCCACCCTCCCCTCCTGACAGAATGGCATATGTCATTTATCACATGGGCCCCAGCCAGACAACAGGGAGGGGAGGGAAGCCCAGGTCCATGTGACACTGTCTCCTCCCCCCAGAGCAGAGTGGCTCAGGGAGAGAGTCCTGCTGATTTGGCCAGAGGCAGAGGCAGGGGCGAGGCGAGGAGCGAGGCCGCGGTGTGGCTGGCTGGCTGGCTGGCTGTGTGGCGTGGCGGGCACAAGATTGGCAGAGGCAAGGGAGAGGTTATGTTCCTTCATATTATCTGCGAAACCACACTGTTCATCCTTTGACACTCTTCTGACTTTTTTTTCCCCCTTCCAGTTCCTTTTCTTTTTTTCCTCTAGTGAAGGAAAAAAAAAAAAAGTGTGTATGTGAGGGTGGGGGGGTGACAGGTATCATTCGAGCCACTTGAGCCCGCGAGGGTGGCATAAATGAATCTCTGGGCTCCTGGCTTCACATGATTCCAACGTGCATTATTGAAGATGGATGTTCCTTAAAAAAAGATTGATGGTAGATGCCGGGCTTAGGGTGCCATTTATCACTTTGAATATTATTTAGACTTGCCGTGTAAACCTCTGAGTTGAGAGTTGGACGGGCTCGGGCAGGGTAGGGGTCTGTGTGTGTGTCTTTCCATTGATTGGCCTTGGGTTCTCATTGCTGCTGACCCAACACGGCTGTCCCATTTACCATATCGAAGGCCCTCTCCTATCCCCCCCAAAAGAAGGCTTTGCTTTTGAATAATTTCCAAGGACACAGGGGAGAATAAAGTATCTGTGATTTACACTAAAGCCTAAGAAGCAACTTTCTCTTTTTCTCTCTGTGTCTCTCTCATTCTTTCCCCACTGAGGCAGTCACGTACGAAACATTAAAATATAAACAGAGCTGTAGTTGCCGAAGCCAGAACCGCTGTTTGATTTTTTAAACCCTCTGACATGCTTTAAGAAATATCTGAAAAGCTTAAACACAATATAACTATTAAAAAAAACATACTGGTTGGCTTGGTTAGTTGTGTGAGAAGGAAGAAACATAGACTTCCACATCTAAGGAATATTTCAGATAAAAAAAAGATCTCTGGTGGCTTCCTGGCCTCTGCTCCCAGCAGCCTCTTCCCTTTGTGTCTGCACCCTACCGCCTTCCCCAGGCCTCAGCAGATCCCCACCAGGACTGATGTGGACAGCTGTTTCCAGGCCCCCACCAGTTAATGGCTTCTGGTTTTTTGCACCCTTGAGCTCCTTGTACCAGGACACCCCCACCTACTGGAAGTACTTAGGCAAGCAGGCTTGTTCGCAGACAGGCTGGCTCGATGGCTGGTTTGCAGAAGGGCTGGCCTTGCAGGGAGCCTCCAGCTGCCTGAAGGTCCCATACGCACCGTACTGGCCTTTGTGCTTCTTTTGCTTCAGAGCCCTTGCCGCCTGGATCCCCAGTGGAGAAAGACAAACCAGCTCTGCCGGCCCCCCTGCTCCATCTCCTCAGCCAGGAGAGCCCCGATAGTGCAAATTTAATTATCAGGCATTCGATTAAATATGTGACTTTATTTGGGTTTGCTAATTAAATTTAATGCTTCTTGTATGACTTATAGTGTGGACATTAATTTAAAAAAAATGATGGGGCAGAAAGTTAGACTGGGGTAGGTTTTTTTTTTTTTAATCCATAGAAATGAGAATCCAGAATTAGCGGGAGGGCTGAGTGTTCATATCTTGCTGCTGCTTGAACAAACTTTTCCCTGACACCTAAAAAGCGTGCATCTACCACGAACAAGAAGGAAATGGAAAGGCTGCTTCGTCACCCACCAACTCCAGGCAACTTTGCATGTCTGTCTGCTTATTTTGAAATAACTTTATTAGCAGCCTGACACTTTGCACCACACATAAGGATGACTTCGGAATCACTTCCGATATTGCCACGCTGCTACCCCAAACCAGGTGGAATCAGATTCATAACCTTTGTTGGTGCCTGGGATCACACTGCCGATGAAATGATGATACTGTTTCCTCTGAGACTTCATGGAATAAGGGGAAACTTAGATCCCTCACCCCCACACTGGTGCCGCATTGCAGGTGACGAGAGTCCAAGTGCCAGTTTGCGGGAAGAGTTGTAAACACCTTGATACAAGGGGCATCATCTCATTCTCACTGATTAGAAAAACTTTGCTATTAATAGTTGCAAAGTCCATTTCAGGTATAATTGGTAAGGAACTGAGTGCACTCATGGGAAGGAACCTTGTTTTGTTTTTTGTACGCTTTTATTCTTATCCCCTCTTCTCAGTTTTATGGCTAGAGACATGATTTATTGCAGCCATCCATCTTGGGGGCTCATCCATCACACCCGGGTTGCTAGGAGATTGTGGCAGCAGCTGTTTGCTCTGAATCAGACAGAAAAGTTGTCAATCATCAAAGGCAGGTGAATAGCATTAGAAACACGCTATTGTCAGACGGAATAATTAATCAAAGAGAGAAAAGATAATTAAAAAGATATGACCCTTGCAAGTACTTGCTCTGGGTTGCCTGGAAAAAAAAAAAAAAAAAAAAGAAGAAGAAAAAGAAAGAAAGAAAAACTGCCTGGTCTTTTCTAGACACTTAAGCAGCTGAGAGCTGATAAAATATGCACTCTGCAGTGCCTAGTTTTTAATTAATTGAAGAAGGTTCAACATTCAAAGACGATCCTGGAGAAAAGTCCGATTATGAGCAGAAGTAATATTTATTGTTTGCATGAAGGACTTGACACAGACTTCTAACTTCCTGTCACAAATCTCTGGCTTCCCTGGTGGGGGAGGAGGTGCGGGCTGGGGTCTTCAGGTAGCTATGGCAGCCCTGTGTCCGCTTGGCTCCCCTGGCCATCACACTTGGCAATTCAGGAAAGTCAGACCCCGAGTAACTCAAGTGGGGCCATGCGAGCCTGGATGGAATGCCCCCCCCCCCCCCGCCACCCAGTTCTGGTGGGCCGGAAACAATCAAATGTCGTAGGTCACAGGAATTTTTAAGAACTGAGGGTGAAAGACATGAAAGGTGTGCCGTAAAGCCCACCTCCAGGTGCTCTGTATCTCCTCACCTGCCTCACACCTATCTTGAACATGCTCTAGGTCCTGAAGGAACATCTGTCTGTCCTGCATCTAGGTATGGCTCCACAGAGCACGTTAGTGATTCATATCCAGAGCGTGATAACCTGGCATTGGCTTCCGAAGATGAAAATCTCGATTAGGGTCTAGAAATAATTTCAGGAGCCCATTTCAGTCTCCAAGATATATTCATAGATTAGGAAGTTCATTCTTGCTTTTTCTCAAGCTGAAGTCTTCTGGAAAAGTTGGAAAATGTATTAAAGACTAGATAGAAAGAGGCATATCCGAAGTTGCTTTTCAGTTAAATATGCTACGAGCCCTGAAACAGATCTACTTTTTTATTTTTGGATACTATATTTGATTTTCACACCATTCTCTTCCCAAAGAATAGCAGGACTTCTAAAATTAGTGGTAGGAAAAAAGGCTTGGGTATTAGAATTCATGAGAAGGAAGAAAGCAACGCTTTTTTTAGTTGGGACACCTTTTTCAGGGTGTACCAGATTGGAGCACCGGAGACTCCATCCCTCGGCTCCCTACACACAGCAGTACTCGGGACTCATTGCTGAGGGCCCTAATGGGGCCACCAGTAGCTGCGTCTCGTGGGGTGACATCTACCTTTTCCCGTCGGGTACCTGTAGCCCAGTGGGGGTAACCCAGTGCTGGTCTTTAGAGAGAGAGAAACTCGGATGAGAAAAAGTGCCTGCCTGGCCTGCTGGAGCCCTCTCCAAGGTCTCCCTGCTCAGGTATCTGGAGGAAGTGTTCCTAATCAGAATTTGACCTCCGGAGAAATGGGTGACTTTGACTTTAGGTTACTATTTGGGTGTTTGAACCAGAATGTCCTTGACGGCCTTCTGAGCTCTCTAATCAGAATGGGATGCAGCTGGATTGTTTTTAGTCTCTTGGTCATATAGTAGTTCTTGTCCTGGAAGCTCAGGATTTTCTTGGGGCAATGCCTGTTTGTGACTGCCACGGGGCTGTGTTGTAGAAGGCCAGCGATTCCAATGGATGTGTGGCCAACCTTGAGAGCTTGGTTAGGTGGCTTGGAAAGAGGTGGCCTTCCTGTCTCCAGTGATATCTGACTGAAGATAGGCCGTGGGGTATTTCCTCTTGGGCTTTACAAAGAAAGTCTTGTAGTTACCATCTCCCCTCCCCAAATAATTGCTGAGAAAGCACTTTGGCTCATGTCAGCCAAAACAAACAAACAAACAAAAACCAAAGCCAAGCAGTCCCTAAAATGTGGTTCATCAAAGCAGAAAGTTCCCTGCGGATCATTTGTGGTAGATTTATAAATTCACGTATAAAAAATGTCAACCTTTCATGCAAGTAAAATTGGATTGAGACTATGCTTCTCCTTAAAAAAGAAAAACAAATCAAAGGGGGTCAAAAAAAGAAAAAAAGAGAGAGAGAAGGTCTTTCAGGTTTGAGAAGTTCATGAGGTCATTTCTTCTGGAGCCATGGTTGGGACCTAATGCTTCTTCTCTGTTGGTATCTATATAACTGAGTCATTAAATAAATGAGAAGAAGAGATGGGGGTGTCTTAGTTATCTAGTGCTGCTATAATAGAAATACCACAAGTGGGTGGCTTTAACAAACAGAATTTTTTTTTTTTTTTCTCACAGTTTAGGAGTCTAGAAGCCCATATTCAGGGCACCAGCTCCAAGGGAAGGCTTTTACTCTCTGTTGGCTCTGGAGGAAAGTCCTTGTCTCTTCTGAGCTTCTGCTCCGGGGCAGTATTCATGTGGGCTTGACATGTGTGTCCCCCCATCTCTGCTTGTTTGTTGAATTTCTTTTATTTCTCAAAAGAAATTGACTCAAGACACACACCCTATTCTAATACTGATTCATTAGCATAATAAAGGTAACCCATTCCCAAATGGGGTTATAACCACAGCACAGAGTTTAGGATTTGCAACACCTATTTTGGGGGACACAATTCAGTCCATAATGTTTTACCCTTCGGTCCCCCAGTATTCATGTTCCTTGCCACGTGCAAAACACATTCACCCCATCACATCATCCCAAAAGCCTTAAATCCACTCTAAATCCAAAATTTCATCTTTCAAATCATCTAAATCAAATATGGATAAGACTTTAGGCGTATTCCATCCTGGGGCAAAATTCCTCTTCATCTGTGAACCTGTGAAATCTAGAATACAAGTTATCTGTTTCCAAAGTACAATGGTAGAACAGGTACAAGGTAGATATTTTCATTACAAATGGGAGAAATTGGAGGGAAAGAAGGGATAATGGGCACCAAACAAGTCCAAAATCCAGCAGAATAAACTACATTAGTTTTCAAGGCTTGAAAATAATTCTCTGTTCTCTGAGACCATCTGGGCAATAGCCTTGCCCTCCAGAGTTTGGGTGTTGGCCGCGATCTCTGGATTCTGATTGGAGGCCTCTCAGCTCTGGGTTTCAGCTCCCCCTTCCAGGCCCACTGGGATGGCAACTCTTCTCCCACCTTTTTGGGTGGGCCCATTCTCGTAGTCCATCTGAGCGGTGACCCCACCCCATTGGCCCCAGCAAGCCCCATTCTTTTGCCCCGTTGGGCATGGCAGTCCCACCCTCTCAGCTTTGAGCAGTGGCCCCATTCTCTTAGCAAAACTGAATGGCAGCCCCACACTCCAAAACTGCGTTGGTGAAGATTTGACTCTTTGAAACCTAAGAGGCTGTGGTTCTATCCTCTTATACCCCACGGCCCCACCCTTTGAGACTGAGGCAGCTGTTTCACGTGATCCTTCCAACAGTTCTGCTGATCTCCAGGCTGCTCCAGGGATGGTCCTTTTCTTTTCTTGGAGGACAACAGATATAGCTCCTTTGGCCTGTTTCCTGCCTGTAGAATTCCAAGAGGCAAGCAGCTTTCTTTCCTTTCATTCTTTCTCTGTCCCCTTCAGTCTGTTGTCATAGATGGTTAGATCCATCAGTCACAGGCTTAATCTCTTTAACAAGAGCTTGTGTAGCCACATCCTTGGTGAAAATTCTAGGACATGTGTCCTTAATTAGTACAACAGAATTTTCCAAATCTTTAAGTTCTGTTTTCATTTTGCACTGTTCATTTTTAAGTCCATCTCTTGCCTCTCACATTTTACTATAAGCAGCAAGGAGAAACTGTGCAGCCTCTTTAAGATCTTGTTTAGAAATTTCCTCAGTTAGATATCCAGGTTCATCACTTACAAGTTCCACCTTCCACCAAGCATTTGAACAAAGTTCAGGCATGTTTTTTGCCACTGGATAAAAAGCATTGCCCTTCCTCCACTGTACGATCACATGTTCATCATTTTCTTTTAAAGCCTCACCAGAAGCACATTTGATGTCCACATTTCCAGCAACATTCTGTTGCTGGCGCCATATGTATTCTCTAAGACGATAGAGACTTTATAGCTCTCCTCACTTTCTTCTGAGCCCTCACCGGAATTGCCTTTGACATCATAATTCTACCAACAGTCTCTTCAAGGCAATCTAGGCTTTTACTATGAAAAAAAAACAAACCTGTTGCCGTCAGGTTGATTTCAACTTATAGCGACCCTATAGGACAAAGTAGAACTGCCCATAGGGTTTCTAGGGAGCACCTGCTAGAATCAAACTGCTGACTTTTTGGTTAGCAGCCATGGCTCTTAACCACTATGCCACCAGGGTTTCTGCTTTTACTATGAGGCACCTTAAAACTCTTCCAGCCTCCACCCATTACCTAATTCCAAAACCACTTCCACATTTTAGGTATCAGTTAGAGCAGCACCCCACTCTTCTGGTAACAAATTCTGTCTTAGTTATCTAGTACTACTGTAACAGAAATACCACAAGTGGATGGCTTTAACAAACAAATTTATTTTCTCACATGTGAGGAGGCTCGAAGTTCGAATTCAGGGTACCGGCTCTAGGGGAAGGCTTTTTCTCTCTGTTGACTCTGGAGGAAAGTCCTTGCCTCCTCTTGAGTTTCTGCTTCCTGGTTCCCTGGAGATCTCCTTGTTTCTTGGCATCTATCTCATCCTATCTCTGCTTACTCTTTTGCTTGTTTAATCTCTTTTATATCTCAAAAGAGATTGATTCAAGACACACACTACACTAATCTTGCCTCATTAGCATAAAAAGACATTCCATTCCCAAATGGGATTCTAGCCACAGGCATAGACGTTAGGATTTATAACACATATTTTTTTGGGGTCACAATTCAATGTATAACAGAGGGGGAGAGAGAGGAGAAAAGGCGGGAAGGAGAAAACAGGGAGGAGGGAATTGATTATTCTCTAGAGAAGGTTTAGTTTCTGTGAGTGTGCATTTTGGCCGGGATTTTAGCATCTCTGTCCCTGAAATGGGAGTCCCTGGGTGGTGCAAATGGTTAAATGCTGTGCTTCTAACTGAAAGGTTGGCAGTTTGAATTCACCCAGTGGTGCCTTGGAAGAAAGGCCTCGCAGTGTACTTCTGAAAGGTCACAGCTTTTGAAAACCCTCTTGTTTCTATGACAGGAGAGGGGAATAAACATGAGTCTCCTGTGTCTCAAGGGGGTATGCCAGAATAGAGCCCGCAAGTTCAAAGTCATGTTTTATGATGAGAAAACCTAAGACTTGACCCCCATGTCAGCTTGATGTCTGAGCATTCTGAGTGTCATGCATTTCCTGTTTTTAGTTCACTGATACATGGTTGCCTGGAAGGTGTTTTGGGTTTCCCTAACTCTTCTGCAATAGGCTCAAAGCCGTCTCGGTCCCCACTGGCTGGCTTTGCCTTGAAGCCTTAGCGTGCCATAGAAGGAAGGTCCACATTTACCAGTGTGACTCCCTGTGGGTGAAGACATTTTGAAACCCTTAAGAGACCTCACTACATGTAAGATGGGATTCTTATTACTAGTCTGCCTAACAGAAAGCTTTTGAAAGGGGCAAGGATTCATATTTGTAAGGTGAGAAGATGGGGCTACCAGTGGTTTTCACGTGGTGAAATGTTCCTCCTTCCCAACATTCAGTCTCCTGCCTTTGTTTTTGCCCCGGGCCTGTAGTAAAATGGCTCCTTCATAGATATTAGTTACTGAATACTACGCCGGTGTAATATATGAGGCTGCTGGCGGTGTTATTTTCTTTTGCTTTTCTGTATAAAATAGTAAGGCAGCGTGGACACTCTGCTACGTGACTGAGGTTCCTACGGAGATGGTTAGAACAAACACGGAGTCAGCTGGGCAAAGGAAAATAAAATAATAGTGTGCTCTTGGTCTTAGACCCTGTAACATGAGCTTGGTCAAATTGGGTCCTGGAGCTCCAGACTTTCTGGTGAAGTGTGGGTGGGGAGGGAGAAGGGTATTATTTGGAAACAAGTGTACTCGCTCCTTGTGAAAGAAGTGGAGTATTTAACATTTCTCTGAGGAAAACATCTTTCATTACCTGATGTGTTGTGTGGTAATGATTTTTCAGTTCAACAAACAAGTACTTATTAGCGTTTGTGCAGGAACCTGGCTGAGGTGGATGGCAGGGTCATTTTTAATGGAAGCTCACTGGCACTGGGTAGAGGGAGGCTGGCTGGTCACAGGTGGTCCCTAGGTGACAGCTCACTTGGTGAGGGCAGCTTCCTCTTGAAGCAGGATGCGTGTTCTGCTCTTGAGCCCCCCAAGCAGATCACTGGGGGCTGCACGTACAAGTTGGGGGGAAATCAGCAAATTTATTTATTTATTTTTGTTTATTGCAAACAGAGCTTTCAGTGGCTCTCATTTGGTAGTTTGGCTAATGGTAGTCACTCAGTGGTTCAAAATGCCAGGACCTTGGCTGAGGATTTGCTGGTTCAGTGGACTGTTTTGGTTAAAGATGGTGTGGGGGCTGGAGGGGGGTGCTGTCTGACAGATTAGAGTCCTGTTTTGGTAGTGGTTCTGGATGTTGCAGATTAATTTGCCACACGAAAGAGCGCAGGGACGCAGGGGACCCCAGTGGGCCAGCTTGTGCAGGGTTGGGTGGGGCACCGTTCCTCCCCTCCACCCCTTGCTCTGTGCACCACTCCTCCTTGAACAGTGGTGGGCGCCTGTGCCTGGCTGGCCATGGCTCCTGGTTCCCAGCAGTGTTGGGAGGGCGGCTGCCTCACTCTTGGCTCTTTCTGGGTGGGGTGGGAAGGAGCGAATGTGTTCTACACTTAGCCTCATCTGTGCCCCAACTCCCAAGGACCCTTGGGCGTAGCCTTCACCCCTGATTTATTTTGCCACTTTTTTCTCTTGTTAGATTAGAGGCACACTGGTCATCTCATTGCAGTCCTGGCCTAAAATGGCTTTTTCTCTACTTTGCCTTCATTTCGTGTCATGGTGTCCACCGCATTAGAACTAGTGAGCTGTGAGCTTGTTAATAATCCTGCTAACCAGAGCCCTCTAAACCGGAGTCCCCACAAAACAGAGAAGAAGTGTTGATGGGTGATGGTGTCATGCAAAACTTCATTGATCCCAGAGCCCCAGGACCACTGATAACCTTAGTATTTTAGCCCCCAAATTACATCTGATTATGAGTAATCTGTCATAATCGCTCCAAAAAACGTGATCTCAATTTACATCCCATGACAACATTTTATTCAATAAATGCAAGTTGTCTGCGGCTCAGAGAGCCCGCCTGCTTGGCGGTTCCTCCGTGGTGTCAGCGTGGGGAACGCAGCCGTTGACGATGTTTATACATTCCAGGAGTATTAAGCGTTAGGTTGCTGGAACTGTGGCTGAGCATGTGGGAGCAGCATTCTGGGCTGTGTCTCTGTAATCAATTACTAAGCCTATCATGAAATTCCAGATGTAATAATAAAGTTTATGATGATTATACTTTTAGGAGGCACAGGGCACACCATCTCATAGACAACTGAAGAAATGAGAAGGCTCCGCCAGTGTTTTGTCCGGAGTGTTAGAATATGACAAAGGGTCTTCTCCCCTAAGGATGATTTTGTCCTCAGCCAGCAATTGGGCACATTTTGTGAATGGAAACATTTGTTTTTGGAGACTGAACTACAGTGGGGAAAGTGAAAGGGAGCCAGCTCAGTTTCCATGCGTTCTGCCTCTTTCCCTCGTGATCATCCCTGCCCTGGAGAGAGCATACTGGTGAGGGGGTGACTTGCAGGTGGGAAAACAGACGTGGCAAGGACTCGGCCACTCTGCCCTTAGAACCAGCTTCTGTTCCTTGTGGAGGTGCAGCCTGTGCTGGTGTGGAAATAGAAAATGGACGTTCTATTAGAATCAATAAACTATCATGGTTTGACCAGGCAGATTCAACACTGCAGCAGGTGGCAACTGGTGGACACACGGTAGCCAGAGTACTTGGCTACAGTGAGGCAGCTAACGTAGCCACCAGCCTGCTTTCCTGCAGCTGCCGTGTTTTATCCCTGTGTGTCCATGGCGTTTCCGGAGAATGTGTCTTCACGAGAGGGCTTTACTTCACTCTTTTATGCGAAGTACAGCTGCGGTTGTGAAGTTTCATGGGACGATTTTTAGCCATATCCACCAGAGTTCTTAGTACCACGATCGTTTTGGTGCGTGTGTGTGAGTAACATTTTCGAAATCAGTTCACGGCCAATATTAAATATCAGTGACAAAGACAAAAAATGGTAGGTAAGCTATGGAAGAAAACGAATGCGCCCTTTTGATTTGTTGGTGCACTAAACAAAAAATAAATCGCTTCCTATGGGAATGCCCCATGGTCCCTGAAGTTGGAGTACAGGGAGCCCATGCCGGCTGGCCTGGTTCTGCTCTCTCTGCATCTTCTGCACAGTGGCGGCTTTCCTGGATGCTTTGGTTCAGCTGAAGAGTCTTTCCTAGGGGAGGGACACATTGCTTGTTTCTCTCTTGGAGCCCTCAGAGGAAGGAGGGAGTAGGGCTTTGTGGTGGTCTTCAACTCTGCTGTTGGGTGGGGCAGCTTGGAATGTGAAGGGACATTCCAGGAAGCCCATCTTTGCCTGGAATTAGCCTGGAAAACCCTCCTTCTGCCACCTTGGTGGTTGGGGACATGGCCCGTGACTTTGGTAGCCAGGTGAGTGCTGTGTGGCAGTCATATGGGGAGGCTCATGTGGGGAGCCCCTGTCATGGGATGGGGGATACCTTCCCTACATGGACCTGTGTGCCTGCCAACAAGGAAAACATGTTCCTGAGAACCCCATCTATGTCCTGGGGTGCTTTCCCTGACACGAGCAGTTTCATAGAGGAGTTCTCTACATTGCCGTTTTCAGTTTTAGGCAGAACTTGGCTACTTGTTAAAAAGCTCATTGATGTATTGAGTCCAGAGGGACGTAGACCACACAGCATGTGAACAACCAACATTTTTTTTTCCCCTCTCCATCCACTGTTGCTATTTAGGGTGGGAGGTGATGGAGAGGAGAAAACAGAACCAGAGAAATTACATTCAGATGATGCTTGTGGGAAGGGCATGGCCTGGGGTGGGGCAGGGGCAAGCCTGGGTGCTGTCACTTACCGACCTCCTCCTGGTACATGGGCCACAAGCACTGGGAGCATGGCCGTCAGGAGCTCCTGGTACATGGACTCTGGACACTGGGAGTACGGCCATCAGGAGCTCCGGGTACATGGACCCCAGACACTGGGAGCATGGCCATCAGGAGCTCCTGGAATATGGACCCCAGACACTGGGAGCATGGCCAGCAGGAGCTCCTGGTACATGGACCCCAGACACTGGGAGCATGGCCATCAGGAGCTCCTGGAATATGGACCCCAGACACTGGGAGCATGGCCATCAGGAGCTCCTGGTACATGGACCCTGGACACTGGGAGTACGGCCATCAGGAGCTCCTGGTACATGGACCCCAGACACTGGGAGCATGGCCATCAGGAGCTCCGGGTACATGGACCCCAGACACTGGGAGCATGGCCATCAGGAGCTCCTGGAATATGGACCCCAGACACTGGGAGCATGGCCATCAGGAGCTCCTGGTACATGGACCCTGGACACTGGGAGTACGGCCATCAGGAGCTCCTGGTACATGGACCCCAGACACTGGGAGCATGGCCATCAGGAGCTCCTGGTACATGGACCCCAAGCACTGGAGGCATGGCTATCAGGAGCGGCCAGCCCACCTGGCTGAGAGCCAGCCACTGCTCACTAGAGGTTGCCAGGAGACCCAGAGACCAGGTAAAGTAAGGGGCTCTGGGCTCACTCAGGACAGCTGAAGAGAGATTTCTGTGTATGTGTGTTTTATTTTTTGCTCAAGAATTTAACACTGTCATTGAAAGCAGCACTGTTATAGAGAGAAACCAACATTTCAGTAATCACAAAGCAGCATTTATGAATTAAAAAAAAAAAAAAAGTAGAAAAAGATCTTGACCCTCTTTGAAAGGAAATAAAGGAGGAACCCGGTATAAGGAAAACAAAAAAAGCTGATAGTACAGTTTTTGTGATTACTCATATCCTAGGCTGGAGCTTGAGGAAGCCAGTTATAATGGAATTTCATTTTTTCTCTTCCTGGTTGTGTCCCTGTTCCCTTTTTCCCATTAGAACGAGGAGTGGTTTGTATTTGGTGTGGGGAAAAAAAAAAAAGACAAACAAAAAACAACAACCTTTTGGAATGCGGCCCTTGTTCTTAGCTGACCACAGGCTGATGGGGCTAAAATGGGTATTGCTTGCCGTTGTAATTAAGTCTCTAACTATGAGGGAGCTGTGGGGTGAAGAGAGATAGACAGGGAGTTAAACAGTGGGGGTCCCTGCCCCCAAACACTTACACGCCCTAGACATGGCACCCCGGTGTCTCCCCGACTTTTAGTATTGACACCAGTCTTTCACTGAGGTAAGCCAACCAGCCCAAGATCATAAATAACTCACCTTCAGATATTTGTAGGTGAAAAATCTAGAACTGTCTAGCGGGTAGTTGTTAGTTATTAGTAGCCACTTTATTAACGCCATTTGTAAAGATTATTTTAATTGCTATTATTACACACATTGCCGGTAGCTGCTCACCAGTCCCACTGGTATGAAATGAGCGCCTGGACTTGACCAAAAGCAGATATGCCTTAACCCCGGCTAACTTAAATAAATGTTTGTGCAAGCAAACTTGAGTGTGCCTGTTGCGAGGACTGACCTTCTACCACTCATTTCTTGCTGGGCTCTGGAAGATGGTAATTGTGGTAACATGATATCGATGTAAACTTTAGCTCCGCTTACAGAGAACACAGAAGACAGCCTGACACCTTCATTTCAGCAGTAAGAAATTACCATTGTCTCTTATTTCTTGCTCCGAGCTTAGGTGACCAAGCCAAGAAGTAATTACACAATTAGGGTTGACAAAGCAGTTCCTGTAATGTTTCTTCTCCTGAAGTTGGGGTAGCTTAGTTCAGCTCCACATTTTCCATATCTTTGTCATTTATAAGACAGCCATTTTCGGTGAGGTGCTTTAGCCCACAAAGGTTGGGAGGCTTGCGTAATTTAATGATGAAACAGGAACTTTTAATTCTCCGTCAATGTGGCTCTTTGAAGTTTAAAGATAGACATCTGGCCCCTGTAGGAAGTTGACCAAGTTGCTCGTAAGTGAGATCAGAGAGCAGTGATTGGAAACTTCTACTTCGGTGACAACTACAATATTGATTTTGCAAGGATATGCAGATATCTAAGACTGCTTATCTGCAAGGGTGCCTCTTCAGAGCCATCTCCTAAGGGTGCCTCTTCAGAGCCATCTCCTAAGGGTGCCTCTTCAGAGCCATCTCCTGTTCCTATGCTTCCAGGTAATTCTTTATTCTTAAATTATGATATCTGCAGTGTGTGTATGATACTGTGATTGTGACTGATTTAAAATAAATGCGCTTTCCTATTTAGAGGTTCATTTGAATTAAATGCCAGGTGAGCCTGATCCTTAATTTAAAAAAATAAATAAATAAAGGGGCAGTTTCTCCCTTTTTATTTATTATTAGATAGGAAAAGGGAGAAACATTTTCTGCTAAAGGAAAGTGGGCCTGTTATTTATGATTTAACTGCCCGTTCCTTGAATCAGACAGTCTCAGAACTTCTTTAGTTCTGCTAGTCATGCTAACAGCCTCAAATATTGATGGCTGGGTGGGAGCGAGTTTCCTGCAGGGTGGGATCAATTGGCAGGGAGCCGGTCCCCTGAAACAAACCCTTTCTTCTCCATGTTAGTCTCCTGGGTCGCCTCTGTGAGCCTGCCCTGTAGAGGGGCCTGTGTGGCCGGCAGCTCCGGCTCTGTTTCAAGGCTAATGTTATTTGCTCACATCTGAACGTTCCAGTGCACACAATTGGACGAGACCCTTGGATATGCCAAGTGGTGTTTTCCTATGGTATAGACTGAAAAAAAAAAAAAAAATTTTTTTTTTTTTTTTTTATAGACTGAGTGAGTTACCCGTTTGTTGAGTTCAGCATTGCACTTTTCAGCAAGATGTGTCAGTATTGGGTGGATCCTGTATAAGTAAGTTCTAGCTGGGGTCCTGGGCAAAAGTTACATTTCTTCTGACAGAGTTTATTACAACGTTTCTCTTAATTATTCTTGATGTTTTGCCCATTATACCATTAGCGTCTTCAGAGGACAGAGATAAATAGCTGGTAAGCACAAGAACAAAGTGTGAACTAAATGCATTTAATTATTGATATCTTAGTAACTAAAGGGTCTAAAATGATGTTGTCAAATGCCTTAGCGATCTGACAGCAGATATATTGGTTTGCAGATGCAACTAGAAACACTGTCCAAATAAACCCTAGGAAAGAACACTGAACAAGAAAGGAAACGCAGTAGTTTATTTTCTCATTTATTTTTTTCTAACAGTTGGTTTCATTTTCTGCCTTGAGTTTTATACATAGAGGTTTTTTTTTTTTTTAGATTATAATATGTGATATTACAGTTGAATCCGCCAGGTGCTCCTTGGAAACTCTATGGGGCAGTTCTACTCCATCTTACAGGGTCGCTATGAGTCGGAATCGACTCAACGGCACTGGGTTTTGTGTTAGTTTAATATGTGATAAGATATATAAGTTATAAGTTTGCCCACCTACTATCAAGCTATTGTGTATAAGTAAAATGCCTGGATTGATTACATATCTACTCAAATTGTGTGTGTGTTTATATATGTATGTAGGTACATATGTGTTTGTGCACGCCTATGTATATGTTATGTATGTATAACCAAAAGTCCATTGCCGTCAAGTCCATTCCGGCACATAGTGACCCTATAGGACAGAGTAGAACTGCCCCATAGGGTTTCCAAGGCTGTAAATCTTTACGGAAGCAGACTGCCATATATTTCTCCCACGGAGCAGCTGGCGGGTTCGAACTGCTCACCTTTCAGTTAGCAGCCAAGTGCTTTAACCACTGTGCCACCAGGGCCCCTTACGTATGTATGTGTGTATGCATGCATGTATATATGTGTATGTGTATGTAAAGGTAAATACGTGTAAGTGTATGTAAATGTACAGTGTATATATGTATAACCTTGTTGAAATTAATGTTAAACCATGGTCCTGTTCTTACCAAAGGTCTTATTCTTACCAAATAATTCTCATTTCACAGTCTTATTCTTACCAAAGGAATTTTTTTTTTTTTTTTTAACCAGCCTCATAGGCGTGTTTTCACACAGAATAAAGCATAACACTACTAACAAAGTAGTTTCCTTTTCTCTCACTAGTTACCAAATCCTTTTCATGTGGAGGAAAGTAGGGATTTTAACTATTTTTCTGGACATGTTAATATAACTCATCACATTTTCGATTATTTCAGTTTTTTATTTTACCGTCACTAAAATGTGAAATCTGATCCCCAGGGTTTAAAAGATATGTGGAAACCTATCCAGTGTTTGCCAAACATGCCCAAATAACAATGTACTCAAAGTCTAGAACTTCAGGTTACGGGTCTTAGAAAAGAAGGGGATCGTATACGCATGTTAAGCGTTGCTGTGGAATATATATTTTTTCTTGGAATACTCGGCTGTCCGGTACTGTTTGCCATGATTGTGTTTAATTATATGTTTTTACTTAGGATGTTGTTTTGCCCATTTTTACTCTCTTGCCTTTTTTCTTTTTTAAGAAACAAAAAGTTGATGTGTTTCAACAGTTTGATTGAGTGCTATAAGAAAGGGACATCCACTTTTTGGATTGGTCACTTCCTTCCAGGATGCCATTTCCAGCATTTCTGACATGGAATTAGGCCTCTTCCCTGTAGCTTATTTTTTCCTGGCCTGCCCTGTGCAAACTGGTCCATACTGTATAGGGTTTCCATCAGAACTAAAGGCTGTGTGAGATTCTGGGAGGATATTTATTTGAAGTTACGTAAGTGTTTATGGTGAGAGAGCCTGAGACATGGGCACTCTTAGCACACAGCTAACTCTGCAGAGAGGAGCTGCCTTTCCCAGTGTGCTTCATGGGCTCCATTTTCCCTGATGGCAGCAAGCGTGCTGCCCTTTATGACGCTTACTTGGACATTAAATAAAGTGGCTCCATAAGATAACTTGCCCCACGCCCCAAGATGTCAGTTCCTTGAAAAAGTGAGTTACAGTGATGGATCATGGGAGGTAAGCACCACCTGCCGAGAAAGTTCAGTGCATCTGTGCGTATGTGCACACCACATGCGTGCAAACACACGTGCACATGCATGCACCAGGCTAATATATATGTGCGCAGGGCTACTCGACAGCAGCTATAGAGAGCCTTGAGAGGTCTGACAGTAGTTTCCCCTTGTGAAACTAAGTGCATTTTAATTTTTTTTTTTATTAAAAAAGTAATAATGCACATAGTGCAAAATCCAAGAGAACCAAAGGGCATGCAATTAAAAAAGCGTTCCTCCCACCCCAGTTCCTCAGTCCCCCTCTCTAAGGGCAAGCACTGTCACCACTTTGCGGTTTATCATTCCAGATATTTTAAGTCATAAACATATATGCATAAGTGGTAACAAACTATACCTTATATGTACTTTCTGTTTTCAATTAAAAACATGTCTTAGAGATCTACAATTTGACATGCATCCAAAAATTAAGATATGCTGGTGGCTGGATAGATACATCTGTGATAAAGCATGTGAAGTAAAATGTCAGTGTTAGCATCTAAGTGGTTGGCGTACAGGTGTTCATTGTAAAATTCTTTAAAGCTTTGCTGCAAGTGTTTTATTTTTCATAATAAAATGGTAGGAAAACATATCTTAATGACCATTTTATATCATATTATATCAATTATGTTATATAGATCTGTGTCATGCATTTTAAGGGTGGCGTGTTACTCCAACAAGCCATATACCATCTTGATGGAAATTGCAGGTTGCTTTCACGCTATTCCTTTTACAAACGATGCCACAATGAGGATGCGTCTTTGTACAGTAACGGCCTTCCGTTTGCACCTTTGTGGGATACCTTCCTAAAAGTAGGATTGTTAGCCGAAAGGATATGTTCAGTTAACAGCATGATAAATATCCAAATTGTTCTCCACGAGGCCTGTGCACGCACTTCCCCTCCCACCGCAGCGTGGGTGTGTGCTGGTGACGTTAAGTGGCTGTCAGAGCTTAGGTGGTACAGACTCACATTCCACAGCCCCTCCTCTTGCTCTGCAGGGGCTCAGCAAGTCTCCGTGCCTCTGAGGCAGGCCATGGATGTGAAGATATGTGAATCCCTGTACTCTTCTCGGACCATTTTGTCTTTTTAAATTTGTCTTTTTTGTTTTTGGGTGGCAGAAACTAGGTGTTCAGTTCATAGAATCACAGACCTTCAGACTCAGCTCCCATGACAGCCTCATTTGATGGACAGGAAAACCAGGCCCAGAAAGGGGAAGGGACTAGCCCAAGGTCACATGGTCATTTCCTGGCTGAGCCCAAATGGTGACGGTGTCCAGTGATTTAAAACATGGCTGTGTGGCTGGGCTGCGGAGGCTGCTCCATCAGCATCCTTGTTCTGTGAGATGCTTATGGAAGCCGGCGGCCAGGGCAGAAAGGCCTTGTGAGTGTGTATAGACCTATGCTTAGCTCCTGCCGAGTACGGCAGAGGGGGCTGGCTGGCTGCAGCGTGTGGGTTCTTAGATGATGACCATGTAATACTGAAAATGTCCTTTTTGGTTTGGGCTGAATAAAATTTAAGGATTTTGAAACAGTTACTTATGTAACTGTTTTTTTATGTAATTGACAGTGTTGTAGTAAAATGTATTGAGCATTCTGCTACCATCATTTTTCTAACATCAGCATTTTTCCAACTGTTCCTTGGAGAAAAATATGCTCATATGAAAATGGTTCCTTCGTTGTCCACTCATGGAACTGAAAAACAACAATAACAAAAAAATCATTGTGTTTATATGAACCGCTATGCCCAGAGATTCTCTGATTTTAAAGTGTTTTCTCTTCTGGGCTTGGCCTAAATAAAGCAAGGATACCTCACATTTCTAAGTTCGGTTTTCCCTCGTTTTAAATTAGTGGCAGTGAAGTGATAGGGCCTACTGTGTCAGGAACCCCAAAATACATTGCCAGCATGGCCATCAAGTCAATTCCGATTCATACTGTGTCAGGAAGGTGCTGCAAAATGATGTTGGTGTAGATTTGACCAAAGTTTCATGAATCAGTACGTCAGCACGCAGGAGGCAGAAGGAGGGCAGGGCTCCCGATGTTGGGCCCCTGCTGGAGCCCCCTCGTGCAGAGTCTCTTTCCTCTGCCCATGGCTTTGGCTTTGGAGGTGGCCAGAGCAAAGCTCTCTCAATGCAGACCAGAAATAGCTCCAGCGTCCTAGAGTTGTGTTGGAATTGAAAGCCCTCATAATCTCACCTTGGCATCAGAGAAATCAGGACGCTTACATAAGTAATGTTAATTTTCCTAGCCTTACAGGGATTGTGTGTGTGTGTTGTGTGTATGTGTGTGGGGGGGAGTGGTGGGGAGAGATCAAGTCAACTGAAATCATTCATTTTGGTCCAAATCTCATGACTTGATCTTTCATTCTGAGGAGTCAAATTATAAATATTAAAAATAAAAATTCGAACAGTTGAATTCAAATTATAGAAAACTCACAGGTCTACTAAATAATCACAACAACAGTAATAGTACTGTCATAGGGCCACTGGCTGCCTTCCCGGTGGCTTGGATCCTGCGTTTAGCTTCCTGTCGGCAGCGTGGTGGGGTACAGGCTCCAGGGTCTGCCTGTGTGAGTGGATACAGGGCAGAACCAGCATCTGGTTGTTGATTTCAGAGCTGTTCTTCCCCTCCTCAGTTCATGGTGAAGATGTCTGTCCCTGGTTCTGGTCCCTAGGCCCTCGATGCCCCCCCTCTCCAGTGAGTACAGCCCGCGTGCAGTGTGATGGCCACAGGGCTCCCCCCCCCCCCCCGCCGGGAAGAGACTGCAACACCTGCAGGGGCCCTGTGTGTTCAGGCTCAGGTTCAGGTGCGCAGCGGCACTGCTGCCTTCAGCACTGGGGAGAATACACGTTCCTAGCCATGTGACAGTGTGGGTAGCTTATTGTGGACTGTGTGTTCCGCTCTCGGGTGGGAAACTGTGTGGGTCTACCCTGGTAGGCAGAAGTCAGGTTCTTCCTTGTGACCTCAATATGGACATTTGTTAGGGCCCATTGTGGGTCTGTTAATCTGTGGTCACCTGAGTATTCATGAGCCAGCTCCATGTATTTGAAAGCAGAGAGAAACCCAGTGCCCCTCCTTCACAGAGTTCTGAATCCTTGCAGAGGTGAACACAAACCACCACAACAGGAAGTTCAAAAAGAGAAAAGAGAGGGAGGGAGGGAGGAAGAAAAATGTGCATGTATGCTTTGTCTTTTTATTTAAATGGCAGAGCTCATGTGTCTTGATGTCTGAAATAAATTTGGCTTTATATAATTCAGCTTATTAACACGAATTCACCATTGAATCATATTATTATTATTTTTCCTAATTTTTTAAACCCTACATATTGCCGCATAGTAAATATTGTCAAATCCCTGCAACCGAGGCACCTTCTTAGGGTTGGGGGATAGAGGACATCTCTGCTGCCATAGTGGACAGAGCCGGAAGCTCTCCACTGGCAGGAGAGGGCCCGGCCTTCGGCGTTTGGTACCGTGGACATTCACTTCTTTGGGGTTATCTCAGCAATCGATAGCAGAAGGCTTGCTTAAAACAATTTCCGTGTGTGAGAAGTTCTCTCGACTCCTTGTTGCATGAAAAAAGCATGTTGCCAAATGCAACACAAACCTAGCGCACACACGCGCGTGTGCACACGTGCGCACACATATGCTATAATAGGAAAAAAAGAAGTACCTCACCTTTTATCTTTATCCTTTCTTCTACATTCCTTTATTTTCCATGATAGACATGCATCATTAACCCTTGTACCTGATGCTGATGTCATCTTGTATCAGAGACCTTTGTAACCAGGCAGGTGGTAACTAAGTAATTAGTTTCATTCATTCATTCACTCTGTGAGATGAGGGGACTGATGGCCGGGACCTTGAGCTCACTGGCCCTGTGTCTGTTGTCTGCACACAACGCTGGCACCAGTGGGTTGCCATGCAGTCCCAAGCAGAGTCTGAGGCTCCAGGTTAGGCTTTGTAAAGGTAACCAGAAGTGCGCTCACTAGCTGGGCAGTTAAAAACCAAAAGCCAAAAACTCAGAGAGGTGTCCTTGGGAGTTTCAGCAGTAAGCCATTTGACGGCCCTGTCAGGCATGTCAGAGGGGTGATGTGAGGTTATAAGGTGGAGCGGGTGGCAGCCATTGACAGAGGCCAAGGCCTTTCTGCATGTCCACCCCTAAGCAAGGGCCTTTGCCTTCTCAGCATCGTCATTACCTGCCTCTACATCGGGGATGATTAATCAAGTTCAGAAGATTACTTTAGACTTTAAGGAGCTGTGGGGGAAGGAATAGGAATAAAATACTGTGCTTCACTTGCATGTTACTGCTCTCGCCCTTCACGTCATCATTCTGCGTTCTTCATGTATTGGAAAGTGTAGGACAATATATTCACATTTGCCAAGCTCTGATTTTAAAAGCTTGACACTTAAACCTTCTTCTTTGCAGGATACACCATGAGTTTGCCCAGGTGGAAGGCCCGACCTAACACCTGCTGACCATCACAACATGGCCCTCAGGAAAGGGAGCTTAGCGGTCTTCCCCTTCACTAGCCCCAGAGTTCAGCACTGTTCAGGACTCAGTATTATCCTGCAGCCAGAGACAAAATATTCCCCAAAGCTCTCATGAATGCCCAGGCCTGTAGCTGAGCCCATTACTTCTTAGTTCTCTGCATCTAGAATCAAGGAGACATCAGCTCCTGGCAGCTTGCCCCTCTGCAGCCTGAGCGTGCCATAGACCCGGTCATGCACTCATTAGCACTGGCTCTTGGACCATACCTGCCAGGTGTTAATTATAACAACCTGCAAAGTCTTAGGTCAGGGGAGAGGTCAGTTACTGAGGTCATCTCGAGCAGGTTCCCTCTCTCCAGAAACACGTAGCCCCGACAGGAGAACAATTCAGGTACCATTCCTGGCAGGTGAGTGTACAGCAGAAAGCACGCCTCCCACTCCAGATATTGAGTCTCTGAAAGAAATTTTTCGGCCAGCCTATTTTGTTTGTTTGTGTTTTTTAAGTTAAAATAGGTACAGTCTATTCATACAGTGGCACAGTGGCTGAAACAATAGGCTTAAACACAACAACAATTGTGAGAATGGTGCAGGATGAGCAACGTTTTATTCTGTTATATATATAAGGCCACTAGGAGGCAGAGCTGACTCAGTCTCGCCTAACAACAAGAACATTCATACAATGGAATATTATAGAGCAGTAAAAATGAAAGGACCCCCCAACTACATGCAGTAACAGGGATGGATCTTAGAAACACCATAAGAGTAAAGGAAGCGAGTCAAGGAAGACGGCGTACAGTATGGTGCCATTTTTATAAAACTCAAAAGTGAACAGTAACCAATGCGCTATTTAGGGATACAAGCATTTGTATCCAAGATAGCCCAGTGGTGATATTGTGATTCTCGAGTTGGCTCCTAGTTTGCGGATAAAACTTGTTTTATTGTTAAATTTCAGACCCTACATCTGTATCAGAGTCCAGGTTAATGTGCTTTGCTGTTCACCAGAAGTTTGGTGGTTCCCGTCTACCCAGAGGCATCTCAGAAGAAAGGCCTAAAAAATCAGCCACTAAAAACCCTGTCGAGCACAGTCCCACTCTGACACACGTGGGGTCGCCGTGAGTCATGGTGACAGGATGCCAACTGTTTTGTTAACATATATGTTACATGTATTTTTGTATATGTCAAATATCACATGATAGTGTTTTAGGGTGTGGTCCAGTCAGTTCCTAAGGTCATTTCTAGCTCTAAGCTATGCTTTCTGAACCACACTGTAGCAATTATGAGTTTAGGGAGATTTGGTAATCAGCTGTTTATTTTGGAGAGAATTAGGAACCAAAGGGCTCTCGCTGCTTTCTCTGGGGAGTGAATCTTAAGAGTCCAAATATTTCATTCAGTCAATGAAGCCTGCCTCCAGTGAAGCCTACTCAGCTTCTTTTTTAGCCCCTTGAATAGAAAACTTGTTATAGTGATAGCCGTGCTTTTGTGGGTGAGAAAAGAATTTTGTTGTTGTTGTCATGGTGGCTATTTTCCCTTCTTTAGAGTCCTTTGAGTAGAAACTGTCAGCCTGGTGGTACTTTGAGGATGGTGAGCACATGGCAAAGCAAGGCTGTGGTTTCCTTGGGCCCTGAAGACATGGCCTTCTCTGGCTCATGCCAGCTCAGGTTAGGGGGCTGGGGTTTGCTGTGCCAACCTTGATATGTTAATGTAGGACTGTCAGCCATTTTTGCTTGTTTAGAGTGGTTTAGCTTTTTGTGCCTCACTCAGTGAGTCTTGCATATGCGTGTGTGTGTGTGTGTTTATTTTTATATATATAAATACACAAAAAAACCATTGCTGTCGAGTGGATTCCAGCTCATAGCGACCGTATGGGACAAAGTAGAACTGCCCCATGGAGTTTCCAGGGAACGGCTGGTAGATTGGAACTGCTGACCTTTTGGTTTGCGGCCAAGCTCTTAACCACTGTGTCACCAGGGCTCTGATATGTATATATATGTGGGTGTGTGTATTTAATCCCCAGTGAAATCTTTAAAATATTTATGTGAAACAATTTATGTGCACAATTCTTAAAAATTAAAAAAATAATAATTTTCTATATTTTTAGATAGAAGCCTTTTGTGCTTACAGCAGTCCCCTTTTATCTGCAGCAGAAGCGGACACTCTTGGCAGCTGCTATTCATAGCTTGCTTGTTTCTGTAGCGTTGCTAAGTTGTTAGGTGGTGATCCACAGTTTCGCTAAGCCTTGTTGTTCTTTTCTTGAGGGGGACGCATTATGTGACTTTTGACAAGGACTAGTTTGATGCATGCTTTTATATCCAGATCTGCTTGTCCAGGAAAAGCAACTTCCCAGGTCCCTAGTATCTGGCTCATGTGATCAAGAGACTCAGCTGAAATTAATTAGATGCATTTAGTCATGGCACCAGGCTGGCAGAAATGTCCGCGGGCTGCGGGAGGGACCTGTAAGGAGGCACCAGAGATGCTATAAAGCCTTACTCTTGGGATTAGGTGTTTGCTACTCTGGTGGTGACCAGATTGTTTGCTTCTGATAATGGAGATTTTATCATTTAGAGATGGCAAGTTAAGATACTTTTATTGAATGAACTTCCTGCTAAGTTTCTGAGCCATAGTTGGGTTTATGACATAATTGCTCTACATGTTGATACCATCTTTTATCATAATTGTTCTTCATTGTTTTTAATAAAGGGATAAAAATAATAGGAGACATTTTAGAAAGTGGGTTTTTTGGTTCTGTTATTCATGATACTACGAATTACCCAAAATAAGATATTTTATAAAAGAGGATTTTGTTCCAAAAGTGACTAATTTAAATCAGTTTATACAATGAACTTGCTAATGATCCTCAGCCTAGAGGCGCGTAGTGCTTTTATACTGTTATCATTTTTTATGAATAGAATTATACAGAAAGTTCCTATTGTGTTGTACAGTGAGCTCCATACAACCTTCCTTTATCAACAGATGGCAACCAGCACATGAAAAATAATTAAAAAATAAAATGAAAAGAAACCGAGAATGAATTAAAGTGCTTCTTTGCGTTCTGATCTGCATTTTTGGTTTAGAATTTTTATGGTGAATTGCCATATTATCTGTTATATCAGTTTACAATGAGGCTCCTATCAGACATAAAACAGATTTATAATACCATTAAAATACAATATCAAAGAATGAATAAGCAATTCAATA